>NC_141619.1:20336317-20426317 GCF_047967505.1 Dipteris shenzhenensis
TACTAATTTGTTTTGTATGCATAGTTTGTATTACATGGTCTACAACTTAATATTTTCTGTGATTGCAGCATATTCTATATAACCACCTTCCATATTTTGTTAAAAGAATGGATGCCTTGTAATATGGTCCACACAAGGAATGGAAAAGTCTCATTACACAGCAAGAAATGCTTTTTTTAGACATACATAGCATTTTGGAGGAGCACATAGGGCAAATAGTCTCAAAGAAGTATTTCAATGGTCTTTTAGAGGTATACTTCAAAGGTTGCAAATCTAGAAGAAAGTTTCATTGTCAAAAGTTAAACTTGCCTTTAATGTGGCACAAAAGCAAAGAAGAAGGTAGATCCTTGACAATTCAACAACTGCACAGAAACACGCAGAGTAGAGAGAGTCAAAGGTCTTTCTTAATCACAAGTGGATTGATAGAGTTGGAAACCTTATGGAGATTTATAACAATGAAGCAAAGACTCTAACACTTATTTCATTAATTTTGGACTCATATGTCTACATTTGGACTAATCCTTAAACTCCTTCCCAAATGAAAAGTTTACTTTATAAAAATGTTATTTGAGAATCAAAAGTTTACTTTTTGGCACTGTCATTTCCACGTAATAAATTTTAGAATATCTCTCTATAATGTTACACTTAATAACAATTTAAATGTATGAAAAAAATTATAGTTAAGTTTAATTACAATTAAATTAATAAAAGCAGTTTAAATGTATGAAAAAATTATATGTATGCATGCACGCATACATGTATGTATGTATGTATGTAGGTATGTATGAATGTATGTATGTATGTATGTATGTATGCATGGATGTATGTATGTATGGTCCATGCATGACATTAATTTACCATAAGAGTCCTTTAAAATCTTTAAGATATCATAACGATATTAACAAACACCTTTTGAGAGCCTAAAAACTCTAAAATCTGGTAGATATGGAGTCACACACGACGTTGCACATGCATCATGGAACGTACATGTCCTTGGTTCATTGTCGATGAAATACCATTGATACATATGGTGGGACCAGTGCACTACACTATCCACGTGGCATGGGCATGCCCGTGAGGCTTTTATATTTATATTTATATAGTTAAGGTCCATGTATGAGATTAATTTATTGTTTGAGTCTCCTAAAATCTACAAGACTTAATAACAGTGTTAATAAACACCTTTTAGGGTTTTGGAACTCTAAGATCACTAGGACTTAATAATGGTGTCAATAAACACCTTTCAAATTTTCAGAAAGCAACATTGGTATAATCTCAAAGAACTTTATAAACACGTTGCAATAGTTACAAAGGTTTTTAAGATGTGTTTGCACTGAGTGAAGCATACATCTTCAAATGATGCATCTTGATGGAGGGTGAAAGAAAAGGAAAGAAGAAAAAGAGAAGGGAAGGGGGAGACATGGAATGGAGAGGGAAAGAGAGGAAAGAAGAGGGGGAAGCCTCGGGGAATGAAGGTAAGAGCAAAGAGCGAGGGAAGGAGGCAGGGGGGGGGAGAGAGAGAGAGAGAGAGAGAGAGAGGAGAGAGATAGAGAGAGAGAGGAGGAGGAGAATGAAGGGGAGAGGGTGAGGGAAGGATAGCTCTCTCGTTGTTGCCACGGCAACACACACACCAAAAATATAAATAATAATAATTGTGCAACCCCTTGCATTGCTACGGGGAAGGAAAGAAGAGAAGGGGAAGAGCGAGGGGAGGGGGGAGAGAGAGAGAGAGAGAGAGAGAGAGAGAGAGAGAGAGAGAGAGAGAGAGAGAGAGAGAGAGAGAGAGAGAGAGAGAGAGAGAGAGGGAGGGAGAGGGAGAGAGAGAGAGAGAGAGAGAGAGAGAGAGAGAGAGAGAGAGAGAGAGAGAACAAGAGAGAGAAGGGGGAAGGGGAAGAGAGAGGAGAGGAAAGGGAAAGGGGACAAGAAGTCTCTTGCGCTGCAGTGGCAACAAGAGGAAAGGAGAGAGGAGAAATGATTTTTTAAATAAATTTAATTAGATAAGAGGAGAGGGAGTCGTGTTACCACGGTTGCAAAAAAAAATGATTGTCACCGCGGTCCCTTGTGCTGACATGATAGCGAAATGAGGGTGGGGAGGCATGGGAGAAGAGTAGAAACGGGTGGGGAAGCAAGGGAGGGAGGAAGGAGAGGAGAAGGAAAGAAAGAGGGAGAGAAGGGAGGAGAATGGGAAGAGAGAGGGAGAGAAGGGAGGAGAAAGGAGAGGAAGAGGAAGAGGGGTAACGGAGCACAATGCGAGGGAGAGGGAGAGGGAGAGCAATGTGAGGGAGAGGGAGAGGGAGGGGACCACCATGGGGGCAAGAGTAGAAGGAAGGGCGAGAGTAGAAGGAAGAGGGAGAGAGGAAGGGAGAGGGAGAGAGGAAGGGAAGAGTAGAGGAGGGAGAGGGAGAAGGAGAGAGGAAGGGAGGGGAACACGACGACAGGGAGGGTGTGATTGAAAATGAATTATGGGAGAGATGATGGCCTCAAGGAATTCAAACTTCCTGTTCCTCCCTCTCCCCCCTACCTCTCTCTCTCTCTCTCTCTCTCTCTCCTCCTTTTCCCTTCCCCCCCTCTCCTTCCCCCCCCCCCCCTCTCCCTCCAAACCCCCCACCCACTCCACCCCTTCCCCCCCCCTCCCCCCTCCCCCCCCCCCCCCTCTCCCCCCCCTTTTCCCTCTTCCCCCTTTTCCCCTCTCCCCCCCTTTTCCCTCCCTCCCCACCTTTTCCCCTCCCCCCCTTTTCCCCCCTTGTCCTCCCCTTCTCTCCCCTTTTCCCCTCCGCCCCCTTCGCCCCTCCCCCCCTTGCCCCCCCTTGCCGCCCCCCCCCCCCCCTTTCTCTCCTCCATTCCATTAATTTTCTTTTTTCCCTACCCTCCCCAAGATAAATTTTTAAGGGTGAATATTTTCCCAAAGAAGAATTTAGGAGCTTCCCAAACTTGTGTGGCTAATCTTTCAATCTTGAAATTTGATAAATTTGCCCAAAAAAGAACATAATTGTAGCGTATGAGGTCCAAATTTAGCCCTCCAAGTACTCAAATCGATCGGCATAATCCATCTAAAGTCATCTAAAGGGTTATAACTTTCAAATTCCAACTTTTTAAAAATATGTGAATGAAGTTTAATTATACTTAAACCAATTGAAACCTTAAAAATGGTAGCATGGCTAGTATTTGTAACTCTACCCCATACCCTAAATCCTAAACCCTGATCCCTATAGCCTAAACCCAAATTTCTATACCCATAAACACTATTTAGTATAACTTAAACCCTAAAAACATATACCTTAAATCCTAAACCCTATACCCTATACCCTATATCCTAAACCTTAAGCCAAAAAATAGTATTTGAGGTGTATTATTAGACCGTGCACATAACCCCGATGGGCACGATTCTTTGCACATGCATCAATAAAATCTATGTTAAAGCACGTGCAAAGTATCATGTGCATCAGATATGCTTTCGATATAGTAAAGTCCCCACGAATCCCGTTTTTCACCAACCGTTATGCACAACCATCAAAAAATAGTATTTGCGGTGTGTCAAAGGTTTTGGACTGTAGAATATCACAAGGAAGATTTAAAATTGTGCATATCAAGTAGATCTAATAGTGAGAGTTTCACCATTAACAAATGAGGAAGGAATTCAGCTTGAGGACTTTAACCCTCGGGATCTCGCACTAATTTAGGTAGCACATAGTTATCCTAAAGAAGTTTGCTTTATGTGATTGAGCATCTTATTTCTTCATGTGGGAATATAAAAGCATGATATGCCAGTGTGTTAAATCCAAGGAAACACAAATACTAAGTGCAAGATGGTGTGATCAACTGGTGGAGACTGAAAGCAGGAGGATATTAACACACGTACAAATTATCGCACCCATTGTATATGCTTTGGATGGTCAAAGTCACCACAAACCCCATTTTCCATCAAGTGTTATGCACAACCGTCAAAAAATATTATTTGAGGCGTGTTATTTGTACATGCACATACCCAATGGGCACGATAATCTTCATTTTTGTCAATCCAACCTATGTTGAGGCCTGTACAAAGTATCCTACCCATCGGATATGCTGTGGATGGTTAAACTTGCAACAAACCCCATTTTTCACCAAGTGTTATGCACAACTACCGAACAACATGCTCCGAGGTGTGTTATTTGAACATGCACATATCCGATGGGCATGATACTTTGCATGTGTATAAATATAACCTATTTCGAGCTGTCTCCAAAGTATCATGCCCATCAAATATGCTCTACATAGTCAAAGTCACCACAAACCCCATTTTTCACCGTGTTATGCACAACTGTAAAAAAATAGTATTATCTAAGGTGTGTCGTTCAAATGCGCTCATACCCAATGGTCACGATACTTTTCACACACCAATAAAAATTGTGTTGAGGCATGTGCAAAATATCATGTCCATCGAATATGCTTTGGATGGTCAAATGCACCACAAACGCCTTTTTTTACGAAATGTTATGCACAACCGCCAAGAAATAATACATGAGGTGTATTATTCGGATACGCTCATACACAAGGGTACAATACTTTGCAAAATTGTAAATCAAACCTATTTTGATGTGTGTGCAAAATATCTTGCCCATCGGATATGCATTGGATGGTTAAACGTACCACAAACCCCGTTTTTCACCAAATGTTATGCACAATTGCCAAAGAATAGTATTTGAGGTGTGTTATTCAATTTCTCTCATACCCGATGGGCATGATACTTTGCACATGCATCAATACAATATATTTTGAGTTGTGCACAAAGTATCATGCCCATCGGATATGCTTTGGATGGTGAAAGTCATCATCACAAACCACCTTTTTCATCAAGTGTTATGCACAACCACAAAAAAATAGAGTTTGTGTGTTATTCAAATGCGGGGTGGTAGTAAGCTAAGGGTATCCACTTTTTTACCAATCCAAGCAAAGTGTGACACCCCCTCGCAAATACAAAGGATTGCACTACCTCGATCATGGTACTGCATGCAATCGAGCTTCAACACGTGGAGGTTCGAGAGTTGACGAGTGGAGATTTGGGAGGATCAATAAGCTCGATCGTGGTATTGTGTAGAAATCACAGCTCAACAAATAAACCTCAAACGTGATTATGTGTCATCCAATGTGCCTACCTCGTTTGAGGTGTGTGGCAGCCTACGTGCACATCTGAAAACCTCGATCGTGGTATCTAGGCATGACACTTTGGGCACCCATTACAGCACTAGTGGCACTGAGCTAGCAAGTCAAATACTAGGATCGTGGTATTTCCTAACTCAATCATGGTATTTCATACCATGCCTGGATGACACATCTTGCACCTATGGCAATGAGTTGGCATTCCAATTACCTCGAACCAAGTATGTGACATGGCATATGTTCAGCATTTGGCAAGGCAAATCCTACGTGGTATGCTTGTGTGGTCGTAGAAGTACCTCGATCGAGGTAAGTTGGCATGCTGTGTTGGTAGAGAAAACCTCAATCGTGGTCGTTTCATGGATCCTTCACATGCATAGGTGTTGCATGTATGGTTCTTCATGTCTCACATGCATACGTGTGTGAAAGCAACCCGTGGTATGTTCATACATCCCTCGCATGCATGGATGTCACATTAAATCCACTATCGAGATATTGATTATATGGTATGCCCTGCTAATTACCACAATCGAGGTAATTGACTATGATAAGCCATTGTGATTACCATAGGGAGGCTGATACGTGTTTGGAGTTTAGTCCGAAACCGAGATTGAGGTGGTATTTGCAACTTTTTGACAGAAATCACTGACAAACATCTCGGACGGACATGGCGAGTGGAGGGGATCCAAATGCAAGGCAACATGACGAGGGGAGGGGCAGCGTGATGATGCAAGGGGTGCCCAAAGATTCTAGGTTGGCCCTCATGTATAATGTGTTTCAATAAGGTGCTTCCTTTTGTTTTTCTACGATGAGACCCAGGGTGGCTGAGGGAAGCGAGAGGCGGAGGGAGTGGGGAGGGAGGTGGAGGCATATCGAGGGAGGTGGAGGTGTATGGAGGGAGCCGTAGGGAGTGGGGAGGGAGGTGGAGTCGTATGGAGGGTGGCTAAGGGAAGGGGGAGACAAAGGGAGTATGGAGGGAGGTGGAGGCATAGGGAGGGTGGCTGAGGGAAGGGCTCGGGAAGGGGGAGGCAAAGGGAGTGGGGAGGGAGGCAGAGGGAGTCTAGAGGGAGGTGGAGCCATAGGGAGGGTGGCTACAAGAAGGGGGTAGCTGAGGGAGTGGGGAGGGAGGTGGAGGCATAGGGAGAGTGGCTGAGGGAAGGGGGAGGTAGAGGGAGTGGGGAGGGAGGGTGGTGGAGGGAGTGGGGAGGGAGGTGGAGACATACAGGGGGGGAGAGGTAGATGGAGGCATGGATGTGGAGGTGGAGATGGAGGCGGGGGGGAGCAAGAGGCATGCATTGGGGCAAATTCTAGGTGGAAATCCCAATCATTGGGGATGTCTGCATGTCCACTTGTTAGGCTATGTTGTTACGATGCATGCACTCACCAAAATGCACATTATCATAATGACTGTTATCAATTGACTCACCAAAATGCTATTATCAAATGCATGGGCAAGAGATGGGCAACCATATCGATCAATGGATACCACTTGTCTATAGGTTTAGGCATCAATTTTATTTTTTGCATGTTAATGTTGCATTTTTTGTGTCCTCATTTGGGAATTGTAAGCTTAATCTTTGTGCTATGAATTCAAATCCCAATGGCAATCTATGCTCTTATTTCTAGTAAGCGAGATTTTCATTCTTGAAAGGGCATAAAGACACTAAATAATATCCAAGTTTAGATAGTTTAATTTGGTTCTCTCATAATGTATGATTTGATAAGGTTTGTAAGTTAGACTTCCATGGTATATGATAACAAATACATAGTCTTGTGAGAACTTTTCTTCATAGCTAGAAATTTTATAGAACCAAATCAAGTATAGTGGTATAACGAGAGTGGGTTGTGTCTTAACACTATCCAAAAAAGATCTAAAGAGGGTTTCTCTCATTTTCTCAAAAAGAAATGTAGAGGGTTGTTTTGTTGGATAGTTTATCTCTTCTCATGTCTGTCTGTTATAAAATTTGGAACTAGTGAACATGAGATTTTGAGATGTAGATTAGTCATTGGAATTTGTTAATAAGCATAGAGCTTAAGTTATGATGTTTAACAAGTCAACGAGTCTGTTGGATGGTATAGTGATCGAATGAGCTTCTATAATGGATTGTACATGAGTCTCTGGGTTTGGTTTAATGTTACAAGTATTTATCTTTGAATGCTTAAGTCTTTTGTTGACTCACATCTTTATCATCAATGCAATTATAGTCACGAGTAGAATGACTTGTCAGTAGACAGTAGGCTAAGCATCCACCTTTGTCCAATTTAAGGGTTTGCATCCTAGGTCACCTTAATTTCTACAAATGGATTACTTGATGATTGCAACATGTATTAAGAATAGAGGTCCTCCATATAGTTTTGTTAGAATGTGCAAAACAAATAGAGGCAAAAATAGGCCTTGTTCTCTCGGAGCATATACCTCTGAAGTCTTTGTGCGACTTTGCTTGCTCCTTTGTGCGACTTTGCTTAGCTCAACACACACCACAACTTCTATATTGATTCCATTTTAGTATTATTAATTTAGGAGGTTAGCATAAGGGCCACATGGTAGTGTCATGTGGCAACCCCTCCTCGTATTAAAAGGAGGTGTCTATATGTACATGTTAGCAAGTGGAAGTCTAGTCCCTCTTGCTTTCTCTTAAGAATTTCAATGCCATAGTTTATGCATCTCTAGCATAATGTAAGGAGTCAAGCGACACTTGACTACTCACATTGACAAATAGACTCACCTAATACAATGGTAGAACCCAATTCACCTCGTTGAATAGCAGCCAATACATTTTACAAGTTTAGTAGATAATTTTTATAGAGGCAATAGCTATTGAGCTATTCATCTAAGAGCAATAAACTTTCAAAGTCAAGAAAGAAATCATTATACCCTTCATCAAGATTTTGCTTTTTTTCACTTGTATTATCACTTTCATTTGAAGTAGAAAAATGTAAAAATGAAAGAATTTTCGGTAGACATTATGGAGAGATAGAAGAATAGTTACACTTGATGATAGTCGTGGATAGAAACATGTAGAATACCCCAAAACATGTAGCAAAGACTTGGTCCTCTAGGGATGCCAATGTTGTTGTTTTGGAGCACTAATATGTGTTAGTGCTTGAAATTATGGAGCTGATTCCAAATCCATGTAGATCACCTTTGGGTTTTACACCTGAGCATGCATGTGTATGTGGGTAGACACATGCAAACATACATATGCAACTTGAATTAGTGACCTTAGATGTATGTGTTTATTTGTGTAGACCTGATGCAGCTCCCGCCACCGTACAATAGCAAATTAAGATTTTGAGAGTTTAGATGATGACTATGCAAGATGCTGGGGCCCCCCTCACTTGGTCACCAGTGTGGATGCAGTCATTGATGGTCTACGTCGACTAGGTGGTTACAAGGTCCTTCAGCAGACATTTCAGTCCGCAAGCAGAGGATGAGGTAGGAGGTCAGGGCATGGATTGGAGACCCGTGCATGCCCTATTTGAGCGTGATTCTCCTCATAGGGCAGCTCTAGATCTACTTTTTGGGGATGGTCAGACAGCATCCCAGCGACCTTGTTCAAGACAATCTTTTCACATATTGTAGTGTACACACCCCATCATGGCAACACATATCTATTCGAGGTATATCACTACCAATGGTGGTTGGTTGCCTCAAAACCACCAGATCCCTTGCTCATTTGCAATGCAGCTATATGATAAGTTCATCCTCGGGCATAGGGTGGACTATCTTAGTGTGCATCCCGGATCAGGAGATGGATGTCGTAGGATGGGATGCCAACAATAGTAGACAGTGGTGTGCGATGTCAGTGCGAGGAACCAGAGCTTCATACGGTCCCTGCACCAGCATTACGATCTATCAGAGGATGACTACATTTGTACACTCATTCTATAGCCACGACCTTGTACGACATGGTCTCCGCCTTGTCGAGATCTGTACAGGTAGAGATCATTGTTCTTGATCTAGAAAATTTGCCATGTTTTTTTTCATGCAAAGTCACATTAGAATGATTTTTGCATGTGCACACTATAGATTCCACCTCCCACAGATGAGCGTGATGCACGTTTTGCTAATTTGGAGGCACGGTTGGAAGAGTCTACTAGCGAGGTTAGTCGTTCATTGTCTTTTACTATATTTTGGTGCCACATGAGTTACTCATGTGTCCGTGCCCCTTTCTCACCTAATGATGTGTGTTTGTTTGGCAGATGGAGACTCGAGTACAACAGCTAGAGGCAAAGCTATAGGAGTAGAGGGTCTTGGCATGCATTGCATACCATCGAGATGAGCACTATTTGTATTAGTTGAGGCACATCTCACATGACAAGAGTCGCCATAGGATACACCCTAGTGCGGCCTTGTATCCCGCCCTTCTTGCAAATGTTCCCACTAGACGTCCCATAGACCCAGCTCTACTCTCTAGGATCCCCATGTCTACGTGCATCCTTTGCCAGGAGGATTTTGATAGCGTAGGATTTTTTGGCCTAGGATGCGGCCACCTTGCCCATCTCAACTGCCTAACCCAGCATATGGTTTCACAGGCATGCTGCCCAATTTGTTTTGCTAATATCGGAGTGCCTACCTATTGCATTCTAGGCATGGATGACCTATACCCTAGATGTGGCCAGGCTATTGACCCCATTGCCCACACGATCTTGACAGAGCATTATAGGGCAGAGGCACAAAGGGACTTGCTTGAGCAGGAGGGATTTGATGCTGCAATGATTGCCACATGTATACCCCGGTAGTTCTCGTATGCAGACTTCATGCCCAGCGATGATGAGGCACGAGCAGAGGAGGCATGGCGCATCGAGCGAGAGGCACACCTAGAGATATCCTTACAGGATTGCGAGTCCGGACATTCGCAAGAAGGGTATGCCTAGGATAGCTTCATATCCGGGCTGTTGAGTGCATTCCATGACCACAAACCTGACAGGGTACGTGAATCCAAACACCTTAATTTTTATGCTAGTTAGCACTCCCAGAGGTTCAGCGGTTCCTCCATCGGCTAGATTTACTACCAGATGGGTCTGCTCAAGTGCGGGTTTTTCCCATTTTTCCCAGCATTCCTTGGTGCAGACACTCACTCCTCCCCCATCCAGAATGGCTTCCACCTTCTGGTTTTGGTAGACTATGGGGATAGAGGCGTTTGTGTCATCACCCTAGAAATATTGGCCTGGCTTGTTGATGGGAATCTTGGGTAGGTTTTGCCCCTTTTCTAGCATTGATTGGTTGGGCTTCGAGCTAGTAGGGTTGGACGTGAACGGCCTATTATCCACTTGGAGAGATCACATCATAGGATGGGATTTCCTCTTAGTAGAGACACGATCGGCATTTTCACTTCTGTAGATAGGAAGGCAGCTAGCCTCTCTCGCAAGGTTTTGGTGAAGCTTCTTCCTCCATGGACAACATGTCATCGAGGCCGTATAGGTCTCCTTCGTCTTGGAGGTTATGCAGCATTGGGTCTTCTTGGAACATCTTCTGCATCAGATCCGGAGCTTCTGACTGCTCCACGCTAAGGGGTTCCTCTTCCTCCACTTTTTCTAGGACCTTGAGCGATTTTGCTCCTTGTTGCCCCATCAGGTGGGTTGGATGGATCGTATCTGACCCCCTATTGGCCTTTAGTCGATGCTTGAACGTATCTTGGCACTCATGCACCAAGTTCTAGGCATCCTTTATGTATTTCTTCTCTAAGACCGGGGTCAAGGTAGGTCTCTTTATAGGTGGGTGCCGGTGCAGGCCCCTGCACTGGTTTGTTTACTTCTAGAATCAGGGGTACCTCAGGGTCACCCTAGATCGAAGACTGTTCAAAAGTAGAGGAGGTGGCAAGGGTAGCTGTCTCCTCATCGTAACCGTCCTGGATGAGCACCTGGTCGGCACCGTCACCTACTTGAATGCTCTTCTTGGAACGAGTTAGAGGCTATAAAGGAATCCCAAAACCGGGCAACAAGGATACCTTACCCTTCTTGGTGAGGTTCTTCATGGCCTTGCCTAGTGCCTTGGCTTGCATCCTTGTAATGACTTGTAGTGGCACTGTAGCCATGTGGCCTTGTTCGATGCTAAGCAGAATCTTGAGGCTGGTGCTCTTTGGCGGGGTGAGTGGAGTGGTTGGTCTTCTCGTGGAACAGTCCTGGAATAGATGCTCCGTGCCAGATCTTGCGCACAAAGGAGTGGGGTTGGTTGCAGTTGGGGCAGTGGGTGTACGATCCCTGTATGGACAATCCTTCAAGAAGTGCGGGCCCTCGCTTTGGAAATAGGACACTAGTGGGTTTGAAGTGCCTCGATAGATGCATTCACTTGCTCTATGGGGACCTTGGCAGGTATAACATTGGAGTGGGGGCCTCCGAGCGATAGTGAGCCAAGCCTCCACTCCCCTCCTCGTAGGGGTAATAATCGTGAGGTCCATGATCAGGGTCTGTTTCCTCCCGGTAGTTGTACAACTCTTCTACCAACACTTGATTGACTGGGGTGATGCGAGGTAGTGGGGGGTTGTGGATCTAGTATGGGTGGTGGCAGTGGAGATGGTTGCACCTGGTACTAGCTAGACCTAGCCACAGGACCACCTTGCAAGATCTAGGGGTTGGGTGGGGCTGTGAGGGCCAATGGGGGTCGCATTTGATACATGGGTTGGGAAAGGGACCTTGGAAATCGACATTGGGAGGTATCATGGTTTCCCCACCTATGGCAGTGTGCACAGTAGAGTGCCGGCCTTGCCCTTAGGCGCAGGCACTCGTTGGAGGGGTGGTTGCCATTACATACCCTGCATTAGACATTGTCTCTTCGGGGAAACAATTACTCGGCACCTCTTTGGAGGTTCCTGCTCTCCGTTGCTGACCTAGCTACTCCAATAGATTGTAGCTCACTCACATCCAAACTTTTAGGCTCATTAGCCTCCTTCTTGCTTGATTCTACACTCGAGGACCTGGCTGATGGGGCTACTTTGGAGGGGGCTGAGGCCTTGTCCGAATCCACTTTGTCCATCATATTGTCACATATACGGATGGCCACCTTGGTGCATAGATCAAAGGAGGTGGGGTTCATCACCATGAGGTGGTCATGCAACTTTGGGTCTACTAACCCGATAAGGAAGCGAGACAACAATCATTCATCACCCATCTGCTCATAGGGTCCACAACGGGCATTGAGGTGCTTAATTCTCACAATGTAATCCCTTAGGGATTCCTTGTAATTTTGTTTTACCCCATACTGTTGGTTGATCAAGCTCCATTTATGGCCACTGGGGGTGCATCCCATAATGAAAGCCTTTCTCAATGTCTCCCAGTCGATCTTTTCTTGTGGGGTGAGAGCCCTATACCATTGACTTGCCTTGCCCTCTAGGCTAAGGCCGAATTCATTAGGCATCTTGAGGTTACCTGGTGCACCAAAGGCTTCACAAATTTGCTCGAACCTTTCCACATGGGAGATCGAGTCTCATTGTCCGAGGAATTTGGTCATTAGCTTGGAAATGGCTATGGGATGGCTTCTCGATGAATTTGCCATTACTGAAGAGAACACCGGGGCGAGTGGAGGTGGTGTTGCCCCCCTTCCTTGGGCATTCACCAAAATATGCATTGCCTCGTTGGTCAACACCGTTCGAGCAGCTAGCGGGGGTGGTGTTGTTGTGGGTCTGACAGGTCGCAGGGCTGGCCTTAGGGCTAGCCTAGCTGGTGGTGTCCATGTAGTTGCTAGTGTTAGCATTGGGACAGAACTACCCATGCTTGTATCCATTGGTGCAACTGGTATGGACGGGAAGGGACGAACTCCCAGAGGCGGTAGATTCTGGGGCAGGGTAACATTGGTCCATGCAACAGGCTGTAGGGTGGGAACTGAGGTGCCCCATAGTTGACGAAGGCTAGTGGGGCTGGGGTTGTTAGAGGGTCATAAGGCATTTTGCCTTGGAAGTTCCTAGTATCCCCTCGACTCGGGTCTTGTCTATGGAGTTCCCTCATCCATGGATCTTCCTCATCCATGTTCTCCCATTGGGGGGTCTAGCATAGGCGGAGGAACTTGGATCAGCGAAAGTAGTTTCTGTCTCGGTCTATGGCTCAGGAACTGTATGTTGCTGACCTTCCCTTCCCATGGACATGCTTGCTCGGCAAAGGGGCTTTCCATGTCCGCCGACTCTATTCATACTAAGCAGCTGAACATGTTAGAGAATGTATCTCTAAGCCTGGATGCAACCGAAGGTGCAAGAGAGTTGGGAGAGGTTACACTTGTGAAGGGGGCTTCCGAGGCCCTTGGACTTGAGGGGTCTTGCATCACTCCTTCAAGGCTCTCTGTTTCATCTGAACTAGATGGAGTGTCTGGACGGGGACCTACAAACAAGTGGAGGCTCGGGATCAAGCTTTCGGACTCCCAACTAGGACAGAGGGTGGGCTGAGTGTAGCTTGACGTGCTTTCTTCTGGCATGAGACCCTTTGGCAAAATCCTTCTAGACCTCAAGTGCATGTGGGATGCCTCTAGCTGGGGACACCCAAGCTGAACTAAGGTTCTAGAATTTTTTGTTAATTCCTTTGCTACCCTAGAGGTATTGCATCGGTTGACAGGATATCTCTACAACACCTGTCAGTGTGCTACGAGTATAGCAATGGGTGGTGTAGTACAATTTTGGCGACGGGTGACGGCGTAACCTTTTAGCGCAATGATCGATGAAATACGGAATTAGCACCAGTCGGTGTGATGAATGTATCGCGACGATCGGTGTGATGATGAGTGCCATGTGGCCGGTGTGATAGGTCCGAAGGGATATTCCCACGGGCATAGGGATACCAGATAATAGCGGGCGACAAGATAGGGAATCGGTGAAATCTTACTAACGAATCGGTTGGTGGGCTATGGATATAGATGGCGAGGTAAGCATAAAACACCGGACAACGAAGAACACAACGACAGGCGGTGTGATAGAAGTAGCGCAACGGGTGGAGGGGAACGATTATGACTATCGGCGTGGGGGTAGGTTCACTGCGCTAGTGGCAGGATAGCAAGATAGCAATGGTCGACGGGGAACCACTATAGCACCGATCAACGTGCTGCCAGGTCGGTGCAAAAGTAACTCTAACACGCATTAACTATGGGCGGTGGGGTAGCGTTACAACATTGGGTCAATGCAAGTTGACTAATAGGATTCGACTAACGCATCAGTCGGTAGGTATCTGGTCGGTGTGATACGCTACAGTGCCGACTCAGTGGGATAGTCATACATAGTTTTACCAACTGAGATTTGATGATTTTTGAGGATTTTGCAGTTTCTCTTCATGATTTTTTGTGAATGAGGGGGTGCTACACTACCTAATCTACCTACTCAATGAAAAAAAACTTGAAAACAAACACTTTTTGAAAGCCAAAATGCAAAAACTCAGAATAGGGGAGTTCTAGAACATGAAACTACATCAAAACTTGACAAAGATCCTTACTTTTGTTGTTTTTTGAGGTGATTAGACCACACACACACCTTAGCAATCAAGCCCAGTAAGTTTCTACCAACTTGAAACACCAAAAATCATCCACAACAACTTCCCATGCTCACAAATGGCATTTCTATAGTAAAAAATAGATTTTCGTCCTCTCTCTCTCTCTCTCTCTCTCCTTTCACCTCTCTTCACTCCTACAACTCCACTAACCAGCTCCAAGGTAAGCTTGAAACTTGTACAATGGGTAGATATCAAAGAAAGACAAGTGCAAATGCAAAAGCATATCTTTTATCCCCGACAACAGCACCAAAAATGTGGTGGATCTCAACGGTGACTCATGTGTCATGGGGTAGTTGAAGATATGCCGATAAGGTCTCCAGTCCCGACTACTCCTTATGGGAGCAATGCATAGCACAAGCTGTCTGCAAGTGTCACTCACATGGCCTCTAGGTTGTTGCAATGTGATTTCACGTGAGGAAGACGGAAGGGGAAGAGGGAAGGGGAGAGCAAGAGGGAGGGGAAGGAAGGAAAGAAGGAGAAGGGAGTGAAGGGGGATAGAGTGACAACCACAAAGGTATCACAATGGAAACAAGAGAACATCCAAAACACTCTCTTGGAAGAGAAGAGCGAGCTTGTATTCAAATTTATGCAAACAACAATGAAGACCAAATTCAACCATTTGGCCTTTTATACAAGTTACCTTTTGAAGGGAGGGCCAACCCTTTTCCCTTTTAATACTCTCCCTCACTTTACAACCATGGGCTCTTGGGCTCATAGGACACCAAGGCATATTGCTATTCTTACCGACTCTCCCTACTAGCGCAAATAGCGCTTGTGTTAACCAAATTAAAGCGCTTGTGATAAACCTAGTATTAGGAGATGGTCTTAACCAGTTCCCAAATAGCGCTTGTGTTAGCCTTGCCACTCCTAGGCTTGGGTGATTTGGGGCTCAAACTCCCTAAGCACCCTCACACCTTCACCTATTTGGGGTTTGAACCTCGTAAACTAGGCTCAAAACTTAGAGTGACAAAGCTTAGCTTCTACGAGACACTCAATGGTAACCCTGAATGTTGCTAGAAAGCCTTTTCTTCGAAATATTTGAAAAACAAACTCCTTGAGTTTAAGCTGTACTCCTTTCATGGCTATTTTCGTTAGCATCACTATTTCCTATGGATGTGGAGCTGAATAGTACAAGGTGCATGCACTCTTCGTGGCCCAAAAGTGTGCATCTCCTTGTTCCTGGTATGTACCTCCTTGTTCCAGATGGGGACAGCTGGAACATACAGCATGTGCACGTTGCTGGAATCTTTGAATCCTTGGACTTTAAAGCAGACTTTGAGTATTTGGGGATCAAACTCCCTGAGTTTGAGCTATACTTCTTTCGTGTGCACATTGCTTGTGCACATTGCTTGTAATCATTGACCTTGGTATATTTGGGTATCAAACTTCCTTGAGCTTGACCTGTTGGAGTAGATCATTCGGCTTGATCACCTTTACTCATTGATTACCCTGCATTTGGCGACTGTACTCTGTGGATGTTAACACAATAGTATAAGCATATCAAAGTTCCATATTAGGGTGGAACCCATGTTTTTGCACATATAAGGTAATAATTAGTACTCAAATTAAATGGAATCCAATCATTACCTATTGAAAAGTACTAATTTTAAACCCAAAAATTATTTAATGACTACAAACTATTCATAATAGAGAGTTATCTAATCAATGTGAATTAACTCTATGGTACTAGCCTGACCAAAGGCTAGTTGGGAAATCAGTGTGTGTGTTTAGACTTAAAAGTCCCATTAATAAATGAGACATACAATTAATTCCACCAATTGGATAAAACGTTATATATGAGACAAGTACAAAAATATATATTTACGACATCTAAGTTGGGACGTGCAAAAAGTTGAGAGTATGCAAATATTCTTAAAAAATGAGAATTTATAATCATATTGAGTTTGAAAATAGGAACACAAGATTGGAAAAGAGTGTCGAATCCATCAGGTAGTCCAAGCTCCAAGGTCAGGCCCACTTACCTGTCACCATCCACAAAAAACCATTTGTTAGAACAAAAATGGCATCGTGTGGGAAGACAGGTAATGCCTATGTTCCCTAGCTTGTTATCACTTATACCAAAGAGATTTAGCACTACAGATAGATCCTAATAGTGAAAAACAATTAAATTGAATGGAATTAACAAGGGAGTAGTCCACACCCAAGAGTAATGTCAACTTAATCGAATAAGTAGGTAGGGGGTATTCCACACCCAAGGGTGAAAATAATCAATGTGAAGGAATTTATTAAGAGGGTTAGTCCACACCCAAGAAAAAAGCAACTAAATTGAGTTAATAGGTAGGAGAATCTCCACACCCACCAAAAGAGTCTACTATTTTATCTCGACAAGTAATTGAAAAGGTAATCAAGTAGTCCATGCCCTAACTAAAGACAATGCAAGGATCAATTACATGGATAAATAATCCAAGCACTTAGTCACCGATGATCCCACATCAGATAAGTTAATTAATCAAGCATCAATTAATTGAGTTAAATAAAATTTAATTAAAAAAGTGTAGGATTAAGGGCTATATGGAAACATTGTTAGGTGAGTTAAAGAAGGGGTTTTCAATTTACTTTACAAGACTCCGAAGTCCTCTCTTGGAAACAGATGATATAAATGCGGAACAAATAAGCTAGCTAAACTAAGTAAAGAAGCAAGCTTTATACAAGCTATAGAATCATAAAATATAACTAAGTGAATGTCTATATTAATATAAGAGAAATAATAATTTTTTATAACAACAAATAAGAATAAATAAAGGAAACTTGAGAAGGTAAACATATTAGAAACCTGTAGAAATATATAGAGTAGAGAAAAAATGTTACATATATCATATTAAGAATAAACCAATAAATTTCAAACTTTAAGAAAACCTTAACATAAACTAATTATGAAAAATTAAAAGAAAAGGCTAGATAATGGCCAAAGAGAGATTGCTAGAAAGTAAGAAGATAAGGACTAAATTGTATTTGCAAATCATACATAAGACAAAGATATCATTACAAATAAATAAATACATATATATATATATGTGTGTGTGTGTGTGTGTGTGTGTATGTATGTATGTATGTATGTATGTATGTATACATACATACATACATATATATATATATATAATGACACGTAAATGAAAGTAGAGATGAGACACCTCTTGTGACTGCTCTGGTGGCAATGCGTAAAGGCTCATAAAGGGCAGATAAGCCATTAGCGAATGTCGTGTGATGAAGGAAAAAAGGATCCACGACACCATCTATATTGAATCGTGGACTGCAGTAGTTAGGCTAAGTAGAAGGATCCTAAGGAAGAGGCTACATTGAAGAGGTTCGACCGGTAAATAGGAGAGCATAGGAGGGTGTTAAAACTATGAAAATAATTTTTCTTTTGTAAGCGTATCGATCAAACATTTGTAGCAAAAGATATACCTTCTACAAAACAAATAAAAGTTGCTGTTTTGTTACAGCCAGTAAATTACTGCATTCTCTAGTGATGACGAAAGTTTGTGGACAGCCATATTGCAAGCTGCATATCTTTCAATACATAAGGAATCTCATTTTACTTTGAACTGAGGAGTTTCAGATCTTTGGACAAGATATAATTTTTATTTTGGAAGCGTATGAATCAAACATTTGTAGCAAAAGTTATACTCTGTACAATATAGCTAAAAGTTGCTATTGTTTTGCAGCCAGTAAATTACTGCATTCTCAAGTAGTGGCGGAAGTTTGTGGACAGCCATATTGCAAGCTGCATATCTTCCAATACATAAGGAAACTCATTCTACTTTGACCTGAGGAGTTTCAGATCTTTGGACAAGCCATAATTTTTATTTTGGAAGCGTATCAATCAGACATTTGTAGCAGAAGTTATACTCTCTACAATATAGCTAAAAGTTGCTGTTGTTGTGCAGCCAGTAAATTACTACAATTAGCCAGTTCGCAAAAGTGAAGTGTAAGCCATGAAACCGACTAAACAGAATCAATGCTTGCTCTACTAGCATTCATCTATATTAAGAAAAAAGATTATGAGAAACATAACCAATACACAGGCTCCAAAATGTATTACCGCTACTCAATCCATAGATGCATTTTCAAGCTCCCATATTAGACATATATAGGCCCAACTATGGAGATCCTCAATGATAATTCTCGGACTTATAGCATATAATTCAACAATGCAATGCTAAGCATGTAATATGAATGGAAATAAAGGGAATCAAAGGGCATCGTAATATCCAAAAAAATTCCAAAGTTAATAGGGCCTCCAATTCCTACATCACCACCAGGGTTATTTCATTCATAAATAGAAATGGATTCTCATCAATGTATTAAACCCTTTGTGGTCCAAACCTTTTCCTAGGATCTCTTCCATAATGTCCTAGAGGGTCTTTTCTTGAATAAAGGAAGAGGATAGAGTATCTATCTTCATATGGAAGGTCTGTCACGTAGAAGCAATCATACTACCCAAAAAATTCCAAGTGCTCTAGTAAATACGATTCTTGGAAGTATAACTCAGAACCAAAGCGGTTCTATGTGTCCGAAAGGATGTCAAACTATTTAATTACTGGGAAGCAAATCTCTCTGTATGTCATTATGTTCCAGGAAGTATACAACTCAAAACCAAAGGAGAATGATCAGAGAGAGAGACAGCGAGTCTATGCAGAGTGATTCTCCCGAGCATATAAATCATTGGGATCCATTCTCAAACTAGCTGGGTGAACTAGTGGTATGGACGGACTCACGAAGGGCACTTGAGCGACCAACATACGTTGTATAGGGACTCTCACTCTCAGGGATACAGGGGCACCCAATTTAGGAAGCCCTAAGACAGCTCGTCGACCCACCGACTTGCTACAATTGTGAGGGACTAGAGTCTTGTGATTTACAGCCCCACGGCTGACGTGATTCCTCCATTCATGCTTATCGTGATGGTTGCTGACAACCAACTGTATATTGAATGAGATCAAGAGGGATCCCGAGTTTCTCCTCAGCAACATTCATTCATGTAGAGTCATTTGTGAGCCAAAATATTAAAGTCATTTGTGAGCACGTGATCAATTTTGGTGTCCCAGCTGTGTGAGTTAGGAGGTCTGAAGATTGCCTGTAACGATGAGAGGACAACGGAAAACGTTTGAACTACAAAGCATTGCAAAAGAGTTACAGTTTAAGAAATCTGCCTTCCGTAATGGATCTCCCACCAACCATACCCTGCAATCAGTGCCCAAAAGTCAAGAATCATGCTGTGCTCAACACTGAATACCCATGTCTGGGGGATCCTGACCATTTGCAGAGGGCTTAGAGGGCTCAGATAGCTTGAGAAGGCATGGGGGAATGAAGTTCACTAGTATAAAAAGATAGAGAGTCATCATCCCTCCCAGATTTATTCGTAAAAATACAGAGCCCATGCTTCTCTGTAGACATGACGAATCCCAAACTTTGAACTAGCAGAGGTAGATTCTGAGGAAGTTCCTCCGATGGATCAAAGAATAGAAAGATTATGGGAGTCTCCATTCCACTTACCTTGTAGATAGTGACCGACCTTGGAAAAATGTCTTGCTAGGAGAGGCTCACGTAGAGCACAAGCCCTGCCAAAGCTGAGGAAGGTGTAGGCATCTAAGCGTGTGCCCAATATCTGGTACTGCTGACTCTTTTGTAGGAGATCAATGTTATTTCTTCGATCTGTTCTAGCAGAAAATGCCACAACGAACACACAAAGAAGGGTGGTCTGGCCGAGATGAGAAAAAAGAGTGGAGCTGCCCGTCATAGAAGAGGGGGTGAGAAGGAGGCTACAACTCACGTTGGCTGAGTTGTATAGAGGTGGTTGGAGGCAAGCAAGCAGAAGGAAGGAGAGGACGACCAAGGGTAGGAGATGAGAAGCAGAGGTGCAAGCTTTTCATAAATGCATGTGTCTTCCCCGAGGAAAATCTCCAAAGTATTGTACCGGTATCCTTCAGACTATTTACAGTACATCTCTTGAATAGTCAGTCTGGTCATGACAACTCTTCTATGGTGAATCCATACCCATCCTTCAAAGCTTGATCTTTGAGTGCCCATTGTCATTAAACTCTCCACCATTGGGTCCCTTCCTTGCCACACTCAATTAGAAATGCCCGATGGCGCTAATGTATCAAGAAAATCCTACTGCAGAAATGACCTGTGCCCAGTTATGCAGGCTCACTTAGTAAATGGACCATGAAGTTCATACATAAAAGGTGGAGATAGCCTTGCAAAGGTGGGGAGTAAGAATATGTACCCATACCATTCGTTAGGTTATATGGGGTGGGTAAGCCAAACATGGCCATTAAAATTCCTCCATCTCCTTTTATGGTCCCACCAATTTCCAATTTCCACTTATCATGTTTGCAAATTGCTAGAAATAATGCGCACGAAACCCATCCCTGAATAACGTCCCAGGTTTACAAAGTATAGACGCTAAGTTCTTGGAGAATTTCCATGCAATACTAATCTCTTTAATAGTATCAATCAAATCATGCATCTCGTATTGGGTAAAAAAATCAATAAATACCCTCTTAATCGAAAACATTTCAAGTAGTGGCTTATCAAATAGTGCATGGATGAAAAGGTTAGATTTCCTTTCTTTTGTTATCATAGTTTTCTTGTTATGAGGTAACATCCTGATACTTCTTATGCGATATTCACATACCCGCCAAAAATCAGTCCTTATCATCATACAGCAAATGTCGAACAGGAAGGTTCTTGCTCTTCTTATCGGTGTATGACATGGTTTTTTCACCTCTCAATATTTTTGAAGGTCGTACCTAGGATTCCGGACTATCCAAGTGTACAGAACTCTCGGAAGGGGGTTGCCATTCGATCATCTTATTGGAATAGTGGTCCCCTGGTGAATAATAAGAAGCACGCCTCCGACCTCTTGTGTAACCAATGTGTCCTGCTAAACATCCCCTTGCTCAAGATCCATTTGCTCTAGATGGTAACATTTCAGGGGATCGTAGCATGAGTTCTCCATATGACATTACTCCGGGTAATGGTTGTGGAAGTAATGGGGCAAGAGGGTTCTTTTCCAAATTCTTAACAGCCAATAAAACTAGCTTCCTCATGTAGTGGAAAGTAAGGGAAGCCTTGCAGAATATGACCATATCACTAGCCTTCATGCATCAAAAATTTGTCATCATTAGTAATTTCAATCTCATTGTTAGCATTAAACCAAAAGTATCAATAATTAGGGAATACAACTTGCCTTCATGAATAATAGGAAAGAATTGAAAGTAGCTTTTAGTGGTCTATTTGGAAAAACGATGGCAGATTATGTAGCATATACCAAATTCCATGATCAACCATAACGGCTGTGCTTTGCATTCAATCTTTTCCTCCAAACATCTCACTTTATATATGGTCTGCCAACATTAAAGATATCCTTCAGGTATTTGGGAGTTCTTCTTTCTTTTTCTGATATTTGGCCCTTACATCGTTCGAACACCCCTACGGGGAAAGGGCACCTCCTTGTAGCAAAGGCTAACATAGGGAACAAGTTGGAGAGAGGGTGATTATGCGTGATGCTCATATTAAAGCTTTGTGCATGCCTTTTTGCTTCCATCTTCAATGCCTTGGAGGACTCCACAAGATCAGCCAAGAATAACCACATATTTGGTGCAAATGGTACCAATAAGTTCATATCATGGAGTTCCCACACTTTGTTATCATATGAGTACTAGCAATTCAGCTTCCAATACTCGTGGGGGAAAAAAAGGATTGGTATAAGTGTGTGTAGAGTCCTTTTATGGGGTGACTACTATTGACATGATTTGATCAGTAAAAATTGTTTCTTGGACATCTTCCGAAAGTCCTTCCATATCACAAAAACTATGTTGGGAGGGTACTTCTGGTAGGGAGATGCATTTTAATCCCAGATTTCTCGAGGACAAAGGATCGGCTGGGGGAGGGAGGTTTGAGTAGATGAATAGGCAGGCTCCTCATGGTATCAGGAGACTTCTCAGCAAAATCTACTAAAGGAGCATTATCTTCCTCCATTAATTGCTCCAAAGACATAGATAATTGGTTGATAACTTCCAAAATTTTCTCTGTATTTCCCTTTCCAATTACTAGGATCCTGCGCCAATCATTGATGTATTACTACACACGGATCCTATTGCGATGTTTAAGTACCGACGTTTAGCGCACGCGAGGTGCTAATCGTCGGTATTGGAAGCGCATCTCATCAAGGGTCACTATATAGAGACTTTAGTCAAATGTCGCTATATAGCAACCATTGCTAAAGTCGCTATATAGAGACTTTTATTAGAATTGTAAGTATCGTTATATGGCGATACTGAGATACTTTTTTATAGTGACATTTTACAAAGTTTTTTTTCTCATATCGACCTTAAAAGTTAGTTTTCTCTAATGGTAATTTCTCGGTAATTTTCTTTTAATTTTCATACATGTTTGATCTTTTGAGAGAATAAAAGTACGAGAGCATGTACATTAAGCCTTTGAAGCTCATATATTCATGTCCAAGTTTGAGATGAAAAAAATCAATGAAGAGCATTTACATCAACAGTTTCATCATCTTGAGCCAAGTCTAACGTGCCAAACAAGTCTATCTCTAACTCCATACTGAGTTGATCTCCTATATCATCATCATACTCTAGCATCGTACGTTCACCTAAAAGTACTTGATCATCTTCTTCAATAAAGTGTGGTGATTCTTGATGATTGTTGTCTTCTTCCTCAATATCATGATCTCCATCTTCCTCCCGTGCGATGTCATTATGCACATCTTCCTCTTGGCTCATATTGTGATCTTCATCTTCTTCGCTAGATTCGTTTAGATCAATTAGATCCGGCATTGGTAGTGGCATCTCCATATCCACATCTCTATCTTCAAAAATTTTCTTACCTCGTGGTGCAACTTGGATCACATACCACCATCTTGGATCAAAACGATCCAGATGAAGAACCACCTATATTGAAGGTGGGTGCCAAATGTCGTTAATTATATATATGAAATTATGCTCAAGTACATGTATCAATGGATCTTTAAAAATGAAAGCTTCGATTAATTAAATCATTAGTATGCACCTACTCACAGTGCTTGGAAAGAACAAAAGTATCACTTTCATCGGTCCAATGTTTGGTGGAGTCTATTGCAAAGAAACTGCTACTATCTTTTCTCACTGTCGCATGGGGACTGTTGTAAATAGTTCTAAACCATTTTACATCAAGAATGAAAATACTAAATCGTCTAAAATCAACTTCATAGATTTTGCATATGGTTCCACAATAATCCTCCTCCCGTACGATGTCATTATGCGCATCTTCCTCTTGGCTCATATTTTGATCATCTTCTTTGCTAGATCCATCTAGATCAATTGGATCCAGATTGGTAGTGGCATCTCCATATCCACATCTCTATCTTCAAAAATTTGCTTACTTCATGGTGCAACTTGGATCATGTACCACCATCTTGGATCAAAACGATCTGGATGAAAAACCACCTCTATTGAAGATGGGTTCCAAATGCCATCAATTATATACATGAAATTATGGTTAGGTACATGTACCGATGGATCTTTAAAATGAAAGCTTCGATTAATTAAATCATTAGTATGCATCTGCTTACAATGCTTGGGAAGAACAAAGTATCACTTTCATCAGTCCAAAGTTTGGTGGAGTCTATTTCAAAGAAATGGCTACTGTCTTTCCTTACTATTGGATGGGGACCATTGTAAATAGTCTAAAACCATTTTACATCAAGAATGAAAATACTAAATCATATGAAATCAATTTCATAGATTTCGTGTATGGTCCCACAGTAATCCAAATCCAACTTGCTCGGCTATCTTGTGTGAAGTTAGCCATGATTCCATAATTATACGTGACTCTCTTTGAATCAATGCATTCCATGCGAAAATGTCATCCATATGACCATAATGCACTATGCTTTTTGTACTGTAAAAGAGCATCATCAAAACAATGAAGATGCATCTATTTTATAGCGTATATTGCCACAAATAATTACTTAATTACGTCAAGAGGTAAGAAACTTACATGCATCATACATCTAGATATGATAACTCTCGCTCACGCTCGTTTATTGTCTCTCCATCGCGTTCGGCTTTACATAGAGCTAGTTGTAGCCAATCAAGTGACATGTGAGTAGGGAGAAGAGCCAGATCCCGTGGATATGGTTGCGATCGCCTGTACATTACTTTGAATCTCGTCCTTGCATTTATTCTTTCTGCTTTGGCCGCTTCATATCTCTCAATCCACTTCTGCATCTCCTTGCTATTAAGGATACAAAACTTGTTGAATTTCTCCATTTTCTCTTTGCTCATCTTTCTTTCAATCCCTTTTCCTTGGGGAAGCTCACCAATGATGCAATCATCATCCTTGTTATGCCAAGCTTGTGGCATATCGGGATCTATGAATGCAAGAAACTCCATGATATATACTAATGACTCTTGCATAGGCCATCCCTCTGCCATGCTTGCTTCTGGTCTTGCTCTTTGTCTTACAAATCCCTTCAAAGTTTTCATAGACTGCTTGAAAAAAAACATCCACTGACTATGAATGGTACCTGCAATAGCCACCTCATCAACTATGTGCACAAGCAAGTGTACTTGAGTTGTCATAATGCTCGAGGGAAAGTGCTTCTCAAGCAAGCATACAGCTTCGATGGATTCCACCCTAGCCTTCTCGATGCTCGATATGGAGATCTCTTTTTGAGATATCCACCTATTTCACATGCCCATGTAAGATATTTTCATAATCAGTCTACAAATTATTCAGCTTAAATTGAAGAAAATGTAATCAATGCCATTTGATAGTAAGCATACCTCACAATACCACTGATCTTGAATATAGCATTTCTAACATCTTCTTGTAAGCACCCTTTTATTGTAATTGGGAGGATGAACTATCAAAGCAACAAAGAAGTCATGTCAATAATATAACATAATCATAATTATGCTAACGCATCACGATTATCGGGACACTAATCCTACAGCTTAGAATACCTGTAAGATCTTGTGCCAATCATGGGACTTGAGCCCACTAAGCTTATTGTCCTTGAAAATGCTCCTTTCAAGTAACGCATGTACCCTATCGGTGTTTGAAAAGGGGCAATGTCTGCCTTGACCGCTACCTCCTCCCTCGTAGAGAGGATCCACGTTGCTTTTGGGAGGACAACTTTTCCCAAAGCATCCACTTGGGGCCACAAATGAGACATCCTATTCATAGCACGCAAGTCTTCTCGCACTCCTCTCGAGTCTTTGGAACCAACAAAGTGTGCCCAAATAGTAGCCCCCACATTCTTAAAGATATGCATGGATCCAAGAGACGATTAATTTGGAAGCTCGTGAGAGATCCATAGCCTCTTCATACCAAAAGGAGGTTCCTCTCCATTCGCCCTCCAAGCCTGAATCCAATCACTTGCCTTCAAATATGATGGTGGTGTTTTAAGCTGACCTCCACGTGCGAGATGGTCTAGCGGAAGGTGTCAAGCATGACCTTCATAAACATTTTTCCTCATATGTTTGGAGTATCATGCAAGCGATTTCAAACCCGGTCCACAAACAAGACAAGCATGGTACCCACTTGTAACAAGTCCTGCACGTGTGCATGAATGTGTTAGTATAAGACATGCGTGCGAAAGAGAGTCATAAAAGCATAATCCTGTATTATACATGTAGAGACACAACCACGTACCTTCGTACTCTCCATATCTTGGGTAGTCATGCATGGTCCACATCAAGATACCCTTGACCAAAATATCATTGGTATGTCTAGGAGCTCTGGAAATATCAAAGACCCGCACTCCTCACCATAATATCTGTAACTCCTCTATCAAAGGTGCCATGTACACGTCCATATTTTTTGCCTTGTACTTCCCTGGCACAAGTAGTGCAAGCATGAGGTGTCCCTTTTTTATTGTTAGCCATGGTGGGATATTGTAATTCGCCACGACCATGGGTCATGTTGCCCAAGATGTGGAGCGTAACCCGAAAGGATTCACGCCGTCCATGGCGAGCCCAAGATGTAAGTTGTGTGGCTCCCTCGCAAAGTTCGGCCACTGATTGTCTATGTGCTTCCAAGCTACACAATCTGCGGGAATCCTCAATGTGTCATCAATGGACCGATGAGATGCATGCCATGTCATCAACTCCACTATGGATTTGCATCGAAACATGTGATGTATTCTTGCAATGATGGGAAAGTGTCTCAAGACCTTTACCGGTATCTGCTCACCCTATAAGTCATCTCTATATCATTGTTCCCCACATTTTCGACGACTAGCCAAATCTCCATGCTCACGACGAAAGAAAATACAGTCATTATGGTAAGCATGGATGGTATCATAATCCATACTCACTGTTGTTAGCATCTTCTTCGCTTCATCTCTTGATGCGGGCATGGTATTTGGTGTAGGCAACATCTTCTAGAGCAACCTATCACAATTCAAACATACATAGGCTTCGAATAATGATGATTCGGTACACTAATCCATACATGATGATTCTCAAAACAAACAATATCCAAATAATGAGTCAAACTAATGCAAAAGCTAACCTCATTAAGGCCGAGACACTTGTATCCGACCACCCATACTTTACTTGCAGATTCAAGATTGAGAGACAAGCACGTAGTTTAGACATCCTAGCACCCTTATACAACTATGTTGATTGCAACTCTTGCATTTTGACCTCAAACTCTGCCATCACGTGTGCATGGGATGTAGTGCCCCTAAAAATATAATCCATCATGTCGACCATACCCTCATCATCATCCGGGAGACTATAGTCTTGCTCAAAGTGTGAAGGTATATGCATACCCTTGTTAGCCTCCTCATCTTGTTTTAAGATTTCGTGTAAATATAAGATCTTGTTTCAAGGTTTCGTATCATAATGTATCCAATATTAACCACCAACTCAAATAGCTTTGACTTACCGATAATCCATCAACAGGTGCAACACCAACAGTGGGTATTGGTTTGGTCTCCTCCCCATACATTCGCAAGTGGCGCATGATAATACGACGTTGATGTCGTACTTTTCGCTTGCAATGAGTGTAATGACAATACAACCTCTCCGTAAGCCACTTTGTGCTCCCAGGCATTGGTGCATCATCTGATGAGCTTCCACTCGTCCCTTCCATCTGCACACTTCTAAAATCACAACATAAGTTGCAAGAAAATCTATTAATAGTAATAAAATAGCCACCTATGAGCTTCTTTTTTAGCTTTTAATAATAAGCGCCCTGAAGCGTTGCTATATAGCGATGATTTGCTCTGTTTTGTTGCTATATAGCGATGATTTTCTCTGTTCCATCGTTATATAGCGACGCTTTTAAATATAAGCGTCGCTATATAGCGACTGACCAGCATCACTATATAGCGATGATGTGGGCTAAATCTCGCAACCACATAGCGCGGCTCTTTCTTTAGCATCTCTATTGTGGGAAAAGCAATCTCTCCTCCCACCTCATATCCGATGACCTCCCTTTCCTCCTCTCTATTCTCCACTCCTCACCACTACTCAACCCCTCTCCTAACACTTTGCTCCCTCTCCACCCTTCTCCCTCTTTGCTTGTGTGAAAAAAAGTTTTTTAAGAAGGTGAGTCTCTTTGAGCAATGTAGGTTTGTTTTTTGTGAGATTTTGTTTTGTGAGTGTTGAACCATGTTTCTCCTTGTATTGCTAAGGCTATGTGCTAGTTTTCATGCTTGATTTTCAAGGGTTTTAAAAAAAAAATGAGATATTGTGAAAGAAAGAAGACTCGCCTCTTCTAGTCTTTTTTGTATTTCTCTTGCTCCTCTTTCTCCTTGTCTCCTCAATCCAATCCCTTTGAGAAGTTGCTTCTTTAAACTCCTCCTTCCTCTAACCAGTTATTTGAAAAATGGTATGTTTTCTCTCTTTTGTAGGGCTAGTCCACAAAACACTGAGCAGGACTGTTCCAAGTAAGAAAGTGCTTCCTCTTTTTTCCTTTTGTTATTTTTGTTATTTGCATTGGCCTACAGCTAGCACTTAAGGCGCTAGCTACAATGATGGGCGTAGGAACCCTCTCTTCCCCTCTCTTCCCCTATTCCCTCTTCTTTCCCTCTTTTCTCCTCTTTCTTCTCTTCTTTTTCCCTCTTCTTTTTCCCCTCTTTCAATCTCTTTTCCCCTCTTCTTTTCCCCCCTCTTTCAATCTCTTTTTCCCTCCTTTCCTTCTCTTCTTTTTTCCCTCTTTCAATCTCTTTTTCCCTCTTCTTTTTTCCCCTCTTTCAATCTCTTTTTCCCTCCTTTCCTTCTCTTCTTTTTCCCCTTTTTCAATCTCTTTTCCCCTCTTTCTGCTCTTATGTTTATGCTCTTTTCCCCTCTTCTTTTCCCCCTCTTTCAATCTCTTTTCCTCTCTCTTTCCCCCCCTCTTTCCCCTCTTTCAATCTCTTTTTCTCTCATTTTCTTTTATGCTCAAGCTTTCTCTCTTTTTATGCGTATATGCTCATGCATAAGCATAAGCATATGCTTTGTTTCCTTTCCCTCTTCTTCCTCTTATGCTTATGCTTATGCATGAGCATATGTATCCTTCTCCTTCCCCACCAAGTTTTGTAAAACCCGCGTGGGTCTTGGTGGTTAAGGCTCTGGCTCGTGTCGTTAGGTGTTGTGTGTTCGATCCTCAGGGATCGCATCGGATGAGTCAGAACTGGCTCCTTGGGATTGTTCCTACGACGTTAAAAAAACTCTCTCTCCTACTGTGTATAAGCCATCCTTCCCCACCAAGTTTTGTAAAACCCGTGTGGGTCTTGGTGGTTAAGGCTCTGGCTCGTGTTGTTGGGTGTTGTGTGTTCGATCCTCAGGGATCGCGTCAGATGAGTCAGAACTGGCTCCTTGGGATTGTTTCTACGACGTTAAAAAAACTCTCTCCTGCCATGTATAAGCCATCCTTCCCCACCAAGTTTTGTAAAACCCATGTGGGTCTTGGTGGTTAAGGCTCTGGCTCATGTCGTTGGGTGTTGTGTGTTCGATCCTCAGGGATCGCGTCGGATGAGTCAGAATTGGCTCCTTGGGATTGTTCCTACGACGTTAAAAAAAGTCTCTCTCCTGCCGTGTATAAGCCATCCTTCCCCACCAAGTTTTGTAAAACCCGTGTGGGTCTTGGTAGTTAAGGCTTTGGCTCGTGTCGTTGGGTTTTGTGTGTTCGTTCCTCAGGGATCGTGTCGGATGAGTCAGAATTGGCTCCTTGGGATTGTTCCTACGACGTTAAAAAAACTCTCTCTCTTGCCGTGTATAAGCCATCCTTCCCCACCAAGTTTTGTAAAACCCGCGTGGGTCTTGGTGGTTAAGGCTCTGGCTCGTGTCGTTGGGTGTTGTGTGTTCGATCCTCAGGGATCGCGTCAGATGAGTCAGAATTGGCTCCTTGGGATTGTTCCTACGACGTTAAAAAAACTCTCTCCTACCATGTATAAGCCATCCTTCCCCACCAAGTTTTGTAAAACCCACGTGGGTCTTGGTGGTTAAGGCTCTGGCTTGTGTCGTTGGGTGTTGTGTGTTCGATCCTCAGGGATCGCGTCGGATGAGAGTCAGAACTGGCTCCTTGGGATTGTTCCTACGATGTTAAAAAAACTCTCTCCTACTGTGTATAAGCCATCCTTCCCCACCAAGTTTTGTAAAACCCACGTGGGTCTTGGTGGTTAAGGCTCTAGCTCGTGTCGTTGAGTGTTGTGTGTTCGATCCTCAGGGATCGCGTCGGATGAGTCAGAATTGGCTCCTTGGGATTATTCCTACGACGTTAAAAAAACTCTCTCTCTTGTCGTGTATAAGCCATCCTTCCCCACCAAGTTTTGTAAAACCCGCGTGGGTCTTGGTGGTTAAGGCTCTGGCTCGTGTCGTTGGTGTTGTGTGTTCGATCCTCAGGGATCGCGTCGGATGAGTCAGAACTGGCTCCTTGGGATTGTTCCTACGACGTTAAAAAAACTCTCTCTCTCTCTCTCTCTCTCTCTCTCTCTCTCCTTCTCCTCTTTTCTTCCTTTCCTCTCTCTTTCCCCCCCTCTTTCCCCTCTTTCAATCTCTTTTCATAAGCATATGTATTTGCCTATGCATAAGCATAAGCATATGTCTCCTTCTCTTATGCTCATCCATAAGCATAAGCATAAGCATGAGCATATGTCTCCTTCTCTTATGCTTATGCTTATGCATGAGCATATGTCTCCTTTCCCTTCTCCTTCTCCTTCTCCTTCTCCTCTTTTCTTCCTTTCCTCTCTCTTTCCCCCCCTCTTTCCCCTCTTTCAATCTCTTTTCATAAGCGTATGTATTTGCCTATGCATAAGCATAAGCATATGACTTCTTCTCTTATGCTCATGCATAAGCATGAGCATATGTCTCCTTCTCTTATGCTTGTGCTTATGCATGAGCATATGTCTCCTTCTCCTTCTCCTTCTCCTTCTCCTCTTTTCCTCCTTTCCTCTCTCTTTCCCACCCTCTTTCCCCTCTTTCAATCTCTTTTCATAAGCATATATATTTGCGTATGCATAAGCATAAGCATATGTCTCCTTCTCTTATGCTCATGTATAAGCATAAGCATAAGCATGAGCATATGTCTCCTTCTCTTATGCTTATGCTTATGCATGAGCATATGTCTCCTTCTCCTTCTCCTGTTTTCCTCCTTTCCTCTCTCTTTCCCCCCCTCTTTCCTCTCTTTCAATCTCTTTTCATAAGCATATGTATTTGCCTATGCATAAGCGTAAGCATATGCCTCCTCCTCTTATGCTCATGCATAAGCATGAGCATATGTCTCCTTCTCCTTCTCCTTTCCTTCTTTCAATCTCTTTTTCCCCTCTTCCTCCTTTCCTTCTCTCATGAGCATGTCTCATTTTCCTCTTTTCCTCTCTCTTTCTCCCCCTCTTCCCCCTCTTTCAATCTCTTTTCATAAGCATATGTATTTGCCTATGCTTAAGCTTTCTCTCTTTTTCTTTTATGTTCATATGCTCATGCATAAGCATAAGCATAAGCATGAGCATGAGCATAAGCTTTCTCCCCCTCTTCCCCCTCTTTTGATCTCTTTTCATAAGCATATGCCTATGCCTATGCCCATGCCTACCCTTGTCCTTTTTGCCTCTCTTCTTTCTCTTCTCCTTCTCCTTCTCCTTCTCTCTTCTTTCTCTTCTTTTTTCCTCCTTCTCTCTTCTTTCTCTTCTCTCTTCCTCTCTTTTTGTCTTCTTTTCATAAGCATATGCCTATGCCTATGCCTATGCTTATGTTTGTTTTTTGTTTTTTGTTTTCATATTTGTGTCTACATTAGACATGGGATCATGTCGCACGTCCGACGAGTACGGACTACCTCGCAAGAGGAGACATCATGATCTCTATGCTCCAGAGGACTTTGATTCCTCTCACGCGACACCTCAGGAGCCTACCCCTACGACTACCCTAGCTTGACTCCTCTCAGACTAGCACTATGACTACACCTCGGGAAACTCCTTTGCTAGCAGCCCATGGCTTTGTTGGGAGTCCCGACGAGTTTGTAGCATAGATGACCGATGAAGAGGCAGTGAGATTCTTCTCTCTGCTATCTTAGAGGATTTCAGCAATTCCCTCTCCTACACCGACGGTTGGACCTACTGCCCAACCATCCCCTCATGCCTCTTCGACCGAGGGGTCATCACCTGCGCATGCCTATCATAAGGGAAGGAAGAGTAGGAGGGGCCGCTTATGTTGTGCTGACTCGAGAGGTGTAGATGAGTCAGCACACTCACATCCCTATAGGTCTCCACTTGGTCCCGAGACATAGTATCAGTCAGGTCCCTTGCCCTCTCCTACTCCCACTGCTAATCCTCGCTCCAAAAGCGCTTGCACAGCTTCCACTCGCTCTGACTCTACCACTACCATGAGTCCTCCTTACCCAATCGAGGACCTCTCCTATCCAATCACGGCTGCCTGAGAGATAATAGAAGATAGAAAGGGCAAAGCAGTGATGGCCACCATGAGGTGGTTGATGAGCCACCACTTCAAGAGCGGCATTGCTACTAATTGGCAGTATCAAGATGACCAAAAGAAGCAGGCGGTCATCAATGAATTAAAACAAAAATACCCTAACCTGCCAAATTGGGAGTTCAATGAGAATGACATGCGAGAGCGCATGGGTTTGGTCTTGAAGCATCGTCGATACTTCCATCGCAAAGGGGATGGCTAAACCCAACTGGGCAGATAAAGCTAATTGGAAGTTCTTCAAGAAGCAGAAGGGTGGTAGCAAGCTAAGGGTGTCCACTTTTTGTTCACTCCCCAATCCTAAGGAGGTGGAAAAACAAGCTTTTTAGCACACAAAAATGCAAATCTCACCTACTTCCCTATGGATCTAGTCTTTGAAGTCTTTTGACACAACATCACACTTGCTATTGTGCACACAATCGTATAGTTTGATCGAAAATTCGATGCACACACAAAAAATTTCTTTGTGTCACACGGCATGGTTCCAGGGTGGTCACACGTTTGTCACGAACAAAGAGTGTCATATTAAATTCTAAATTTCTCACTCATTTTAGAATAAATGTTATTGAAACTTTGTAAGTGGTCTCTTTGCATTATGTAGAGCTTAACTTGATTTATTGGTAATTTTTTGAATGATTTATCTAATTATAAATAATTATTTATAATAAATAAAGTCATAAAATACATGCATTTTAGTAGCACACCACATTTTTTTAGTATTTTGAATAATTAAGCAAATCCAATTTGGTGGAAGGTTAGTAGGCACATAAGGGTGTGTGGTTGAATCATCAAATCCCAAATCCAACGGTTAGATTTAGGAAGATTGAAGTTTAATTTTTACTTTTACTCCTTAGAGGATCAATAAAGAATATTAAAATGTGCTGCCACATGTGCCACCTCATCATTCCACATCATCAGCCATGTGATCACACAATGCCACCTTGGCATACCTCCTCAACCTTGCCACCTCACCAATCCCTCCACCTCAATTTGCCATGTCAATCTACCACCTCATGAATGCCAACTCATCATGCCACATCACCTTTCAATGTCATCGAAGAGGCCTAGTACCACATCATGACCATGCAGGAAGAGACTATATTACCACATCATGACCATGCATGGTGCCACATCAGCCAGATGTATACACATGACGATGTGCGAGGCATACAATACCTCGATCGAGGTATATAACCTGGGTGAGGCATACAATACCTCGTTCGAGGTATGTGACCGAGGACACCTAGAGATACCTCGATCGAGGTTCATACATACATGCGCAATGCACTGAATACCTCGATCGAGGTATAAGGTCTGATCAAGGTATATGATCGGGGCTCTGGGCATAGCAGACCTCTCCACCAAAACTAAGCCAATTAGTATCAATCTTAGCACCTCTCCACCAATAATAATGAAGAGCAATCTAAGAGCAATCTAGTGGATGAGTTGAGGCTCTCTATAAGACACCACGTTTTGGTTCATTTCACCCATTCTTAGCCATTCTTGCCTCCTCATCACTTTGTCACACCTTCCATCCTACTTTCATTGAGAATGGGTTCTCAAAGCCGTAGAGCTAGTAGACGTGAAAGATGTAGGAACCCCCCCCCAAATCTCATTGACGAGGAGCGCAAGGGGAAGGCTTGTGAGCGCAAGAGAGCCTCTAGAGCTCGATCTCGCGCTGCCACCACTGATCCACCTCCAGCTCTACCTCTACATCCCACTTCCACCCCCACCCCCACCTCCATTGTCCCCCCATGCTCATCCGCTCCCCTACCTCTAGCCTCCGCCCTTCCCCTAGCCACCTACATTTTGGCCTCCACCTTTACCTCTTCCCCCTCCACCCTCCCCCCTCCCCCTCCCCCTCCCCCTCCCCTCGCTCCACTTGGCGCCTCCCTTCCCCCGTCCACCCTACCATCTCCCATTGATCCCCTTGCCCCACCTTGCAGCAGCAGTGTTGCTTCACGACGTGACTTGCCGAAGTCCACTATCCGTCCTCGTACTAGCAAGATTGTGCAGTCTTTTTTTTGTGACCTCATGCCAGCTTCGCAGTCTTCTCTTCATGGTGCTATCAATGCCATCCACATGAGCCTGTGCATGACGATAGCTAATGTGCACAAATATAGCAACTTGCAATATGGCATTGAAAAAAAATATGACTATTGAAATAATTCAATATAATGAGGCGGGGAAAAAATCAATACTCAATCACACATCACCTGTTCGGAGAAATAATACTCTGATTGGATCTCATGCTGTGGTGCAAAGGTGTAATTCTCCGCAAAGTCCACCACTGAGACAACCACCCCTATAGGAAATGTCCTCAAACATGCACGAAATTGACGATCCTCCCATTTCGCAGTGTGCGAGTGGCGTATGTAGCAGTACAACTTCCCTCGAAAACAGTCACAATGAATACAACACGTGGTGTCTCCTTCCCCACAAGCTGCAACCTCCTCGACTGTGCACCACCATCTAATGTCAAGGTACAGTACTCATACTGCTGCCAACGAACCATCTGCACATCACAAGTATCTAGTGCAACTCGTGGCACTCTAGCAAAGTCACCACACAAAGTACACGTGCCTTCCACACAATCAAGGGAGTGGAATAAAGCATCACCATCTCGTGTACACAATATGGAATGAATGAAGTCGCGAGGGCTAGTAGTAACCACTCCCCTATGACCATCAAGGGAATGGAATACATCATACATCAATCCAAAATCCACATGGTAGCGACAACAGCATGTGTCATGCTCCTGAGAGCATCGCACAAACCATGGCCTGCATCGCTCAAATGACCTCTGCCCAATCTTGAACTCCGGGTGCGCCTCTACAAACTGAGTGTACAACTCAGTCTAGGTACACTCCAAAAAACATGCACCATGCTCAATGTACACACCGCGTGACACCCTCTTCCGCAGTGCCTTCTTGAACACACCGGGGATGCTCTGCAATGCTCCTCCCAAAACTGTTGTATGAAGGACCTAGTGGAATCATCCAACAATCGATCGCTGCGAGGTGCACGACCACAATGAGCCCAAAGAGCATCAGTCTCACTATCCTCTAGACTTTGCCTCCTAATGATGCCTGCTCGCAATGTGCGCGGTGCAATCTGAAGAAGACATGAAGCAGTACGCACATGGCCTATCATATGAGGTCTACTAATGGCAGCCACAATAGCACGATGTGCTGCCAAGGCATCACTGGAGTTCCTATGCTTAATAGAAGCATAGGAACGTCGAACACTGCTAAGGACCTCGCTAGATACAACCCTATCTCTACGTGCACCAAGACCAGCAAGCCTCCTACACTCTACCAAGTCAGGGTGATCAATCAGGGACGTAAGAAGAGAAGCTCTTAGGCCACCCTAGACATACATCCACGCAAGATTTGGTCTCCAACTTATTTGGTATGCGCCACGTGGAAGGTATAATGCGTACATTTTTACAATCCCTACTAGCACGACTACGTGTGAGAAATGGTGCACATACTAACCAAATATGCATGTGGACTTATCTGTTGGAAATTAAACTTTGCATAGCTCTTAGGCTACTGTAGACGTACATCCACGCAAGATTTGGTGCCCAACTGATTTGGTATGCGCCACATGGAAGGACAGATGTGTACATTTTTACAATCCCTACTAGCACGACTATGTATGAGCTATGGCGCATGTACTAACGAAATATGCATGTGGATTTATCTGTTGGGAATGAAACTTCGCACGACTCTTAGGCCACCCTAGACATACATCCATGCAAGATTTGGTCTCCAAATTATTTGGTGTGCGCCACGTGGAAGGTATAATGCGTACATTTTTACAATCCCTACTAGCACGACTACGTGTGAAAAATGGCGCACGTACTAACCAAATATGCATGTGGACTTATCTGTTGGAGATTAAACTTTGCACGGCTCTTAGGCTACCGTAGACGTACATCCACGCAAGATTTGGTCTGAATTGATTTGGTATGCGCCACGTGGAAGGTACAATGCGTACATTTTTACAATTCCTACTAGCACGACTACGTACGAGCTATGGCGCATGTACTAACGAAATACGCGTGTGGACTTATCTGTTGGGAATGAAACTTCGCACGACTCTTAGGCTACCGTAGACGTACATCCACGCAAGATTTGGTGCCCAACTGATTTGGTATGCGCCACATGGAAGGACAGTTGCGTACATTTTTACAATCCCTACTAGCACGACTATGTATGAAAAATGGCGCACGTACTAATGAAATATGCACGTGGACTTATCTGTTGGGGACGAAACTTCACACGCCTCTTAGGCTCCCTAGACGTACATCCACACAAGATTTGGTCTCCAACTGATTTGGTATGCGCCACGTGGAAGGACAAATGCATACATTTTTACAATCCCTACTAGCACGACTAAACCCTAAACCCTAAACCCTGGACCCTAAATCCTAAACCCTGTTGGGCACGAAACTTCACACGCCTCTTAGGCTACCCTAGACGTACATCCACGTAAGATTTGGTCTTTAACTGATTTGGTTTGTGCCACGTAGAAGCAATCCCTACTAGCACGACTAAACCCTAAACCCTAAACCCTAAACCCTGGACCCTAAATCCTAAACCCTGTCGGGGACGAAACTTCACACGCCTCTTAGGCTACCCTAGATGTACATCCATGCAAGATTTGGTCTCCAACTGATTTGGTTTGCGCCACGTAGAAGCAATCCCTACTAGCACGACTAAACCCTAGACCCTAAACCCTAAACCCTGGACCCTAAATCCTAAACCCTGTTGGGGACAAAACTTCACACGCCTCTTAGGCTACCCTAGATGTACATCCACACAAGATTTGGTCTCCAACTGATTTGGTTTGCGCCACGTAGAAGCAATCCCTACTAGCACGACTAAACCCTAAACCCTGGACCCTAAATCCTAAACCCTGTTGGGGACGAAACTTCACACGCCTCTTAGGCTACCATAGACGTACATCCACGCAAGATTTGGTCTCCAACTAATTTGGTTTGTGCCACATAGAAGCAATCCCTACTAGCACGACTAAACCCTAAATCCTAAACAACACTTATTTCATTAATTTTGGACTTGTCAATGTACAAATTCATTTTTACATATACTTTTGGACTAGTTTTCAGATAAAATTTAAGAAAAACCCAATCTTCAAAGCACATATAAAAACATAAAAACAAGCATTTTTTTATATATTTTTAAAGGACATGAAACTAAAATTATAAAATTTAACGCAGCCTACATAAGTTACATGAAAAAATAAGATTCGGTTGTTGTAAACTCCCTTAATATTTAATGGTGTTAATAAACACCTTCAAAAGTTAAGCCTGAGATTTTCAAGACTACATAAGTTACATGAAAAAATAAGATTCGGTTGTTGTAAATTGACATAATTATGACACAAGTAGGTTATACTTACTCTGACACACTGCCATGGATAGATGCTATTGAATTGACAAAGAAGCATTGCTTGGCTAAGATGTCCACAATTACCAAGCCCCAATGCAAGCTGCATTATCAATTAAGAATAATTATTATTTGATATAATCCTCCACAATGTAAGAGATAAGCTAGGTAGGGATTGATACTCACTCCTCGTGATATGCGGTAAAGATAACTCGCACCGCAGTCAAATCAATAGGTTGCAACCACTTAAAAACGTCATCTATGGTCTTCTACTTATTGCTAAGTACACTAGAAACAAGAGGATTGACCATATATGCACATCTTTGTATATATAGCGGAAGCTGTTGTAAAACCATACTGCAATAAAAAGAAAAGAATTTTAGTTCATTTGATCCAATGGAAATACAAAAGCATAAAGTCAGTAAAAAGTTTGTGTCAAACCTGAGGATGGCTATTATAACCTTGTCATTGACCTCTTTCTTGAAGTTTATGAGGATTGAAATGTCCTCTTCATTGAATATAAAAGCAAGAGGTTTTTCTCGAACTTGAAACCTAACTTGAAATGACTTCTCCATTTGCTGCAATGTATGATTATTTTCTAGAGTCATCCGATGGATAGCTAGAGCAGCTTTGCTTTCTTGAGATGAGCTTTCTATATTCTCTGCCCCAACTATGTCCTCCTCATCCTCCTCCTCTCCCTTCTCCTATAAAAGGATAAAATAATTATGAGATTCAAAATTTTAAATTAATTATAAATTTAAAAAGACCTTTAAATGAATAAAGAAAATTAAACATAAGTCTTCATACCTCTACATATCTTCGTGGTCTTTTTATATAACCTTCAGAGGCAAGGTCAGTGTCATATCCATCTTCTTCTGCTTCCTTGCTATCGCTGGTGTCCTCACTATTATATCCAGAGCTTTGATCATTTTCATCATCTTTCTTGCTCTCATCATACATGATTTGCTCTATGTCATCCTCTTCATGTGAGATCGGACCTTTCTTATCAAATTTTATTGTGAGAGAAGCCACAGTATCAAGGTATTCCAAGCAAGCAGGGCTCTCAATAATATTTACATTGTGTCCTTTTCTGATAAGAGCTTCAAACAGATGTCCCATTCGGCACAATGTGACTTCCCATCCGGACGGTAGCAAAAATTCCATCATACTAATTAAAAGATCAGCACTTTTTGCTGGCCTTTCATAGTGATTTGCGTTGCAATGGAGGGGACTTGGAGCTTCATGCTCTTCCAGCAGTAGTTGCAATCTCTTTGCATTCCCTCTTATATTGTTTTGTAAGGAGTGATCATTGTAAGGGCTCTTCATGCACAAGAAAAAGGTTTCTAGACTCTGTATCTTGAGACCGCATTCTCTCTTGTCCCTTTTTCTTGAGTATATCCCATTGTAAATCTTGAGCTCATTGCCATATTGTTTTTCTAGGGTAGCAGACATTTGTTCCTTGTCATCTTTATCAGCAAATATGACTATATTACATTGTCCCACTCTACCAATGGTGGTATGTAATATTCTGTCAAGGAGTTGACGGATGTCATCCAGTGATATTTCATAGACAAAGAAAAGCTGAGGTCTCTCCCAAGCAGTGTCGTCGGACAAAAAATCACTCAATGAAACTCCCTTACACTCAACACTCTTTCCAGACTTTGAAATGATTTCATGTATGAAATAAAAGCCCTTGTTCAAAGTTTTTTCTTTTCTGAGAGTGTGGTTATTGATGACTTTTTGTGCATATGCATACACATTTTCCGGAATGTCACTTCTCATAGAGGGAGTAATTTCAGATCCATCATCTTCTACCTTCACCCATTTATGCACCCAAGCCTTCTGTTTAGCTGACGGTAAAGCTGATGCCATCTGCCTCACAATGTTATGATCAATTTTACATTGGCTAATTGGAATATTTTTTTCTCCCAATAAATATTCAATTGGACTCTTTACTGCATCACGCTTGACCTGTTGGATGATGCAATCTTCCATGCAATGATCTTTATCCTTTTTGCCAAAAAACCATTCTTTGGACATTAATTTCTCTGCAGTAAGACTTGCGTATTTGTTTGGTAGGTTTCTTAAAGGCCTCCACATCCGAGCTGTCATCTCTTTTTTCTCAATCTTCTTTGCCTTCTCTTTAATCAATGATGGAGCCTCATATGTAACATCTCCTTTCTCACATGCAAGACACACGTCTTTGATCTGATGAAAAACTTCATCACTATGGAAAAGTATGCTTGTGTAGTCTTGATACCTATCCCTTACTGTCTTGAAGCTTGTAATCACCTCTGCTCTTTCCTGCTTTCCCCTTGGTACAATGGCACTCAAGCATGTGTAGAAGTCAATAAGATTATCCGCTTCCACTTTAGTTGCAGTTCTTTTGAGAGTGGTCAAAGGAGAATTAAAAGTTTTCCATATGGTCCTAGCTTTGAGCAACATCTCTGAAGTGGAGGTGATTTTTCATAGTGCATAAATGTCATGATTAAGTCTTTCCGACTCAATCAAATATTTTTTCTCGTTCTTGAAGATACAGATGCATGCAGAATAGTAGTGAAATTGAGGCACACTCGCGAAGGTTTGATAAGTAATTTCTCCTTTCTTGTATGCATCTCTAGAGCCTCATTACAAGCATAGGCATAGTGCTGACCATCTATTGCCTCAAATGTACAATGAGCTAAGAAATTTCTCTTGGCATCCCTTATATGTCGTTTTGGATCATTCACTGAACTCTGTCCTTCTTGAAGTGAGGGAACTTGTTTTCCGAGGAACTCAGTGAATTGCATCTCAAAATCTATAGGCTGAGAGAAATTGATGGATTGACTATAATCTCCCTTGACTGGCCAAAATGTTCTTGGACGGAGTACCAAATTAGAAACAACTGGTTTTTTCCCATCAATCAAAGCCTGAAAAATCTTTTCAGCATAGGCTGTATCTAAGGTCCTGCTGTTGGTGAAGACACTTGCTTTGACCACTGTTGAAGCATGTATAACTTGAGTCTTCTGGCCCCATATATATCCTGGATCCTCATCTGTCACAGCCTCATTCAAGCGAAGATTTAGGTTCTTCATTGATAACATTTCTGCTTCTAGATCTGACTCCATTTCAAGACCCTCTGCATCCTCTTCATGTTCTTCCTCTTCTCTTCTTTGCCCTTTCTTTGTATATGAACGACCTCTTTTTCCAGTTATAGGACTTGGAACTGTAGCTCGTGAAGTACTTGCCTTTTGCATTTGACGTCGAGGTTTATTTTGTAGGGGCTCAATGTGAACTGCTTTAGATCGCCCTACTTCTTCTTCTATTGCCTCAACTTCAGGTATACTTAAGGGCTTCACTTGTTCTGTTATTCCATCAACTTCATGAGTTACACCATCTAAGTGAGTAATACCATGAACAAGAGATGTGTGTGCATGTCCTGTCTTATCTGATGCATGTCGTGTCTCACTCAATTCAATTTCTGTCTGAGATGCATGTGCATGTCCGGTCTCCACCAATTCAATTCCTATCTCAGATGTAGATCCCTTGTAAGCATCCACGTGTACAAGACCCTCATCCATTGCTACAATGTGTTTTGTCTCATCCACTCCACTTCCTCTCTCATTTGTATTACCATGAACCAGGTCTACATGGCGTGTCTCATCACTTCTCATGTGTGGATTCTTGCACCTTAGGTCCCTCCAATGAAGTTGAACCTTGTTGGATGACACCCTGAAAGTATTCCAGGATAATCTTTGACTGCATTTTTCTTGCTTCCTCAATGGGAAATTCCTCCCACACATGTTGAAGGATCTCCAATGCAGGAACCAATTCAGGAAATCTAGGTGCTTTTAGCGGTGGCATCACAAAGTATATTGCACCTTTCTTAGAAAGAAGAAACGATCTGTTGCTCATTCTTGACTTTGTGTAAATCATCATTGTACTGCTGTCTTTTTCAATTTTTATTCCTACTAAGGTGCCCCCTTGAATCAAATTGCTCTTTGAGAAAGATACATTTGATGTGCACTCATCTTTCTCCAACTCTCTCTTTGTCATCACTAGAATGAGATTTCCTTTACTTAAGACCAAGAACCATGCTTGTTGTGTCAACAACTGTCCAGTTTGTGAAGTCCTTTGGGGCATAAATTCTTCCATTGTATTTCAATGTCATACCATTGACAAATGCTGTAGCCTCAAGATCCATCCTGTATTCAAGCACAACACAAATTTTAAGTACTTTGACAAACTACAATTGCTTTGAAAAATCAAAAGTACAATGAGTCCCATTAATACACCTCAAGTTTTTATTCTTCCCAATCATATAAGTATCAATTTCATGCTTTGGGAATAGCCTAAAAGGCTTTACAAGGCTTAGAGCATAAATGCTTTGGGAACAGCCTAAAAGGCTTTACAAGGCTTAGAGCATAAATGTGAAAAAAAATAAGGATTTACAATGATCTCTGAATACAAATTTGAAGTCTGTCATATATAAGTGTAAAATGCTTTGTCAACTCCCGCAACTGATATAAGTGTAAAATGCTCTGTCAACTTCCACAACTGTAATCTGTCATGTCCACTGATATAACTTTCAATCATCTTGAAAGTTTAAAAACCTTAATCGTTGCTTAAATGGTAGGGTTGTTGTGACTGTGAAACCGAATGTGAACGAATGGACTGACTCCGATTAGGAACTAGTCGGGAAATTTTGAGCATGGCTTTGATTGGTTTTTTTGGAGTTCTCTCCTCTAAGGACAAACTAATCTATGCTAATCTAGACTACACCAACCGTCGAAGCGAAGAAAAGCAAGAAATAATTTCTTTTCCATTGTTCTTTTTAATATCCTTAGGTTGCGAATTAAAAGCAAAAAATAATCTATTTTCCATTATTCTTTTTAATACACTAAGGTTGTGAGTTTAAAAAAGATAAAATTTATATTTTATGTTTTTTAAACTCACGCCCCTTTCTCTCTCTCTCTCCCCCCCTTCTCTCCCCCCCCTTCTCTCTCGCTGCCGCCCCCATCCTCCCACCCCACCTTCCCCATTCTCACTCCCATGCCCACGTCCATTCTTTCACCTTCCCCATTCCCACTCCCTCTCCCACTCCCATCCTCCCACCCCTTTCTCTCTCTCTCCCCCCCCATTCTCTCTCGCTGCCGCGGCAGCGGCCCCCCCTTCTCTCTCTCTCCCTTCCCCTTCTCATTTTAAAAAAGATAAAATTTATATTTTCAAAAACTAATTTACTTACAACTCATAAGAATTGAACATTCACATTAATAAGAAGTTAAAATCTTAATAAATTTGAATTTAAATAATAAAAACTATAAAGTAGTTTAACTTAAAGTTTATGAAAAAATAACGTAAAATAAAGAAAACAAGACTTAAAATTAAAAATTTAATATTTACCTACATTCACATTAATAAGAAGTTAAAATCTTAATAAATTTGAATTTAAATAATAAAAACTATAAAGTAGTTTAACTTAAAGTTTATGAAAAAATAACGTAAAATAAAGAAAACAAGACTTAAAATTAAAAATTTAATATTTACCTAGAAGAATATATTAATTCTCCCTAAAAAGAAATAAATTAAAGTAATAATAACGAATGTAAGTTAAACTACTTTTAAAATTTTAATTTAAAATGTAATAAAATTAAAATTTTACTTTTTATATTCCAAAACAAAATGCATTATAGTCTAAATTAAACTAGTAAATTAAAAATGAAAGTGAAACTCATTTTAAATTCAAAAACAAAGAAAAATTTAAAATTCAAGTTTCTACAAGTTTTGCTTTTAGCATACATTTGTCTTTTCACATCCACGCGTTTGTCTTTTGAAACACAAGGTTGTCTTTTATCACAATTTTCACATCCACGCGTTTGTCTTTTGAAACACAAGGTTGTCTTTTATCACAATTTTCAAGTTTTCACATGTTTATCTTTTCAAACACAAGGATTCATAGTTTAAAAAAAGGCGGAAATTTGAAATTCTAGTTTCCACACGTTTCTCTTTTCAAACACCAAGGTTTATAGTTTTGTTTGTTTAAGTTTCGACTAAATCACACACCAATCTCCTCTAATATGCCTCATTGATCGTAGCTCCCAAATTCTTCCATCAAAACATCTCTCCTTTATCTCTTCTTGATCGTCGCCCGCTCATTTTTTTCTCCTCATTGGTAAGATTTTTTATCTCGATCGTACTTTCTCTTGTGCCCTTCCTCTCTAAATTTTCATCAAACACCAAGGTTTATAGTTTTGTTTGATTAAGTTTCGACTAAATCACATACCAATCTCCTCTCATATGCCTCATTGATCGTAGCTCCTTTAACTTGTCTCGATCATCGCCCACTCATTTCTCCTCTTCATTGGTAAGATTTTCTATCTCGATCGTACTTTCTCCTGTCCTCCCTCTCTAAATTTTCATCTCTCTCACTCTTCTCTCTCTCTCTTTCCTCTCCGCTCTAGTCTACGTTTCCTCTCATCTTAGTCTACTCTCTCCCCTCCTCTTCATTTCCCCCCTCTCTCTCTCTCTCCCTTTCTCCTCACCTTTTCCCTCTCTCTCACTTGCGCTCCCCACTCTCTCTCTCACTTGCTGCGACCTCCCCCCCCTCCCCTCTCTCTCTCTCTCTCTCCCCCTCTCTCCCTCTCGCTGCAGTGGCAATGGCCTCCCCCTCTCTCTCTCTCTTTCCCCTCTCTCTCTCTCTCTCCCCCCCTCCCTCTCTTTCGCTGCCGCGGCAGCGGCCCCCTCCCTCCTCTCTCTCTCTCCCTCCCCTCTCTCTCACTCTCGCATCTCCCCCCTTCTCTCTCTCCCCCCCCTCTCTCTCTCCCCTCCCCTCCCCTCCCTCTCTCCCCCCTCTCTCTCGCTGCCCCCCGTTATCTCTCTCCCCCCCCTCCTCTCTCGCTGCCGTGGCAGCGGCCCCCCCTCTCTCTTCCCTCTCCCCACCCCTTCCCTCTCCCCCCCTCCCCCTCTCTCGCTGCCGCGGAAGCGGCTCCCCCCTCTCTCTCTCCCCTCCCCTCCCCTCCCTCTCCCCCCTCTCTCTCTCTCCCTCCCCTCTCTCTCGCTGCCCCCCCTTCTCTCTCTCCCCCCCTCCCTCTCTCGCTGCCGCGGCAGCGGCCGCGGTCGCCCCCTCTCTCTCTCTCCCCCTCCCCTCTCTCTCGATGCCCCCGCCCCCCTTCCCTCTCCCCCCCCTCCCCCTCTCTCGCTGTCGCGGCAGCGACCGCGGCCCCCCCCCTTCTCTCTCTCCCCCTCCCCTCTCTCTTGCCCCCCCCTTCCCTCTCCCTCCCTTCCCTCTCCCCCCCTCCCCCTCTCTCGCTGCCGCGGCAGCGGCCGCGGCCCCCCTTCTCTCTCTCCCCCTCCCCTCCCCTCCCTCTCTCCCTCTCTCTCGCCGCCCCCCCTTCTCTCTCTCCCGCCCCTCCCTCTCTCGCTGCCGCGGTAGCGGCAACGGCCCCCCCTCTCTCTCTCCCTCCCCTCTCTCTCGCTGCCCCCGCCCCCTTCCCTCTCCCCCCCTCCCCCTCTCTCGCTGCCGCAGCAGCGGCAGCGGCCCCCCCTTCTCTCTCTCCCCCTCCCCTCTCTCCCCCTCCCTCCCCCCCTTCCCTCTCTCCCCCTCCCCCTCTCTCGCTACCGCGGCAGCGGCAGCGGCCCCCCCTTCTCTCTCTCCCCCTCCCCTCTCTCCCCCTCCCCCCCCTTCCCTCTCTCCCCCCTCCCCCTCTCTCACTGCCGCGGCAGCGGCCGCATCCCCTCCCTTCTTTCTCTCCCCCCCTCCCTCTCTCGCTGCTGTGGTAGCGGCAGCGGCCCCCCTCTCTCTCTCTCTCCCCCCCTTCCCTCTCGCTGCCCCCGCCCCCCCCTTCCCTCTCCCCCCCTCCCCCTCTCTCGTTGCCGCTGCCACGGCAGCGGCCCCCTCCCCTCCCTCTCCCCCCTCTCTCTCCCCGCCCCCCCTCCCTCTCTCGCTGCCCCCCCTTCTCTCTCCCCCCCCCCTTGCCCCCGCCCCCCCCCTTCCCTCTCCCCCCCCTCCCCCTCTCTCGCTGCCGTGGCAGCGGCAGCGGCCCCCTCCCCTCCCTCTCCCCCCTCCCCTCCCTCCCTCTCCCCCCTCTCTCTCCCCGCCCCCCCGCCCTCTCTCGCCACCCCCCCTCCCTCTCCCCTCCCCTCCCCTCTCCCTCCCCCCCTCTGCGCTGCCGCGGCAGCGGCCTCCCCCTCCCCTCTCTCTCTCCCCCCCCTCGCGGCTTCCCCCTTCTCTCCCCTCTCTTCCCCCCCTCCCCCTTCTCTCCCCCCTCCCTTTCTCTCCCCTCTCTTTCCCCCCCCTTCTCTCCTCTCTCTCCCTCTCTCTTTCTCTCTCTCTTTTGCTGCCGAGGCAGCAAGACTCTCTCTCTTCTTTCTCTCTCTAAAAATCTTTCCTTCACTTTTCTCTCTCTATAATAAAATTTCAAAGAACACAAATTTTAAAAAAAGTACCTGGAAAAAAGTTGAAATCGATGCTTGTGCTTGCTTGTGCTTGCTTTTGCTCTTCCTCCTCTTTTGCTTCTCCTCTTGCTCTTCCTTGTTGAAATGAGAGGAAACAATGGAGAGAGGAGAGTATATAAGAAAAACTAGGGTTTAAGTGCTTCTCTCTCACTGGTCCTGTATACATTACTCTTCTCCCATTGCCTCTCTATTAGATATCTTCCTCTCTCTCCACCACCTCCCATGCTCCACCCCATTCCCACTCCCACCCCATTCCCACTCCTACTCCACCCCCATCCTCCCACCCCAATCCCCATTCTCACTCCCATGCCCACGCCCATTCTTTCACCTTCCCCATTCCACTCCCCTCCCACTCCCATCCTCCCACCCCACCCCTCCCACTCCCACCCTCACCCCACCCCACCTCCCCCATTCCCTCCCACTCCCACTCCCATTCTCCCACCCACTCCCATCCTCCCACCTACACCTCTCACTCCCACTCCCATCCTCCCCACCCACCCCTCCCTCCCCCCCATTCCACTCCCACTCCCATTCTCCCACCCTTATCCTCCCACCTCACCCCTCCCACTCCCATCCTCCCACTCCCTCTCCCACTCCCACTCCCACTCCCATTTTCCCACCCCCCCACCTCCCCCATTCCCACTCCCACTCCCATTTTCCCACCCCCCCCACCTCCCCCACTCCCACTCCCTCCCCCATCCTCCCACCCCACCCCTCCCACTTCCACCCCCACCTCCCCCATTCCCACTCCCATCCTCCCACCTCACCCCTCCCACTTCCACCCCCACCTCCCCCATTCCCACTCCCTCTCCCACTCCCATCCTCCCACTCCCACTCCCCACCCCTCCCACTCCCACTCCCATCCTCCCATCCTCCCACCCTCACCCCACCCCCACCTCCCCCATTCCCACTCCCTCTCCCACTCCCACTCCCATTCTCCCACCCCCACCCCCACCTCCCCCATTCCCACTCCCTCTCCCACTCCCACTCCCATTCTCCCACTCCCACCCCCACCTCCCCCATTCCCACTCCCTCTCCCACTCCCACTCCCTCTCCCACTCCCACTCCCATCCTCCCTCTCCCACTCCCACTCCCATTCTCCCACTCCCACCCCCACCTCCCCCATTCCCACTCCCTCTCCCACTCCCACTCCCATCCTCCCACCCCCACCCCCACCGCCCCCATTCCCACTCCCTCTCCCACTCTCCCTTTCTCCCACTACCACCCTCCCACACTCCCTTTCTCCACTTTCCCACTCTCCCTTTCTCCCACTACCACCCTCCCAACTATCAATTCCACTATTACTTATGAATTCTAATTAAAACGATTACTTAAATAAATGATATTACTTGAAAACACTCATAGGATTTAAGGTTTAGGATTTCGTGGTTTGGGTTTAGGATTTGGGGTTTGGTGAGTTAGGGTTTAGGGTTCAAGGTTTGAGGGTTAGGGTTTGGGGGTTAGGGTTTAGAGTTTGGTGGTTTAGGGTTTAGGGTTTGGGGGTTAGGGTTTAGGATTTAGGGTTTAGAGTTTGGGGGTTAGGGTTTAGGGTTTAGGGTTTGGGGGTAGGGTTTAGGGTTTGGGAGTTAGAGTTTAAGGTTTAGGGTTTAGGGTTTAGGGTTTGGGGTTTAGGGTTTAGGGTTTGGGAGTTAGGGTTTAGGGTTTAGGGTTTGGGAGTTAGGGTTTAGGGTTTAGGGTTTAAGGTTTAGGAGTTAGGGTTTAGGGTTTAGGGTTTAGGGTTTCGGGGTTAGGGTTTAGGGTTTGGGAGTTAGAGTTTAAGGTTTAGGGATTAGGGTTTGGGATTTAGGGTTTAGGGTTTAGGGTTTGGGAGTTAGGGTTTAGGGTTTAGGATTTAGGGTTTAGGAGTTAGGGTTTAGGGTTTGGGGGTTAGGGTTTAGAGTTTAGGGTTTGGGGGTTAGGGTTTAGGGTTTAGGGTTTAGGATTTAGGGTTTAGGAGTTAGGGTTTAGAGTTTAGGGTTTGGGGGTTAGGGTTTAGGGTTTAGGGTTTAGGGTTTAGGAGTTAGGGTTTAGGGTTTAGGGTTTAGGGTTTGGGAGTTAGGGTTTAGGGTTTGGGGTTTGGGAGTTAGGGTTTAGGGTCTAGGGTTTGGGGGTTAGGGTTAAGGGTTTAGGGTTTAGGGTTTAGGGTTTAGGGTTTGGGAGTTAGGGTTTAGGGTTTAGGAGTTAGGGTTTAGGGTTTGGGGTTTGGGAGTTAGGGTTTGGGATTTGGGGGTTAGGGTTTAGGGTTAAGGGTTTGGGGGTTAGGGTTTAGGATTTAGGGTTTAGGATTTGGGAGTTAGGGTTTAGGGTTTGGGGTTGTTATTGGTTAGGGTTTAGGGTTGTTTTGGTTTATGATTTAGGGTTTAGGGTTTAGGGTTGTTATTGGTTAACGGTTGTTATTGGTTAGTGTCTAATTAAATTTTCAAACACGTTCTGGATTTTTAAATCATTAATAAAGTAGATTATTGAGAAGAGACTAATGTTCTTTATAATGGTTGTTACAGCTTGTTTGCAAAGGAAACTCACAAAGGAGATGGCTACAAAATTTATTCCGGGGATGGAGGTGATTTTATGTTGCAAAAGAGAAGTAGTTGCATTTGCTACAATCCATGAAAGTGATCCAAATTCTATTTGTCACTTTAGAAGACTTGGCGAAGATAAGGTGGCGGTTATCGTATCAAGGATTCTTAGTGCACATGTTGAGCTAAAGCATAAGTGTGGGGATATGGAAATCCTTGGAGATGTTATGTCCTATAATACTTCCAACAAAGCATTTATTGCATGGGACAGAGATGAGACTTATCCAACACATGTCATCAGGAATACAAAGTGCATATCTTTGGATTTTAGAGTGGGAGATATTTTACAAATGTTATGATTTACAAATAAGTATGTAGCAGAAGGTCAAGTCTTGGGATTTGAACAAGTTGAACATTGGACATTTGCGCAGATGAGAATTCAAAAAGTTACTGATGATGGTATGGATGATAACTCAATGTCATTGGATGGTCCCTACTATGAGGTAGGTAAGGATTTGAGATGGAGCATGCAATTTTTAAAGATTGGAAAGACTCGGCATGTGGTTTTTAATGATAAACATAATGTATACTACAACATCAAAGAATTGAAAGAATATGCCAATGTACCAAGCTCTATTCCTTCAGAGATGGATGATTCCAATGCACTCAACTATAGCACTGACGTCTTATCAGAAGTCGATGAGTTCATTGGTACTGAGAAAGAAAAATATTTCACAAGTGATGCCTTATCCGGGGTGGATGAGTTCATGCACATTGAGAACTTGGGCAAAGATGTCAAAAGTGTTATATCTTCAAGCATGGATGGCTTCATGGATACTGATAAAGTTCTTGGAGTCAAAGCAGGTAACTATGGAATTATGGAAATCATGCACGATAGTATAATGAGTGATGTTCTCTCTAGAGTAGAGGAGTTTCAAGACTATGGAGTTATGAAATCCATAGAAAGTGCATCAATGAGCGATGTTCTCTCAGGAATAAATGAGTTTGAAGATCATTCTGGACACTCTATCACCACTGACTGTGGAGTTATGAAATCCATAGAAAGTGCATCAATGAGTGATGTTCTCTCAGGAATAGATGAGTTTGAAGATCATTCGGGACACTCTAATGCCATTGTGACAAGTGGTTCTACGATTGTATCAAAAGTAGGGATGAGATCAACAAAGGACTATTCAGTGTTTGACTTTGATTGTGAACTTGTAAATGTTACAAATGGTTTGACGAATGTATCAAAAGCAAGGATGACATCAACAAAGGAATATTCAGTATTTGACTGTCAGAGAGTGATAAGATCAAGGATGCAACATCTCATGAAAACAACGTGACAAATAAATCTTACAAGGAGAACTACACAAATCCAAATAAGAATGAACAGAAGGTCCCAAAACGGACATACAGATGCATGAAAAGACAACGAGTGCAGGCAGATCCAGAAAAGCAACCAAAGAGAATAAGAGTAATGAATGAAGATGTTATGCTAAAAGCAATGCGATCTACATGCTGTAAGCATACATGTATGCGATCCATTAACTTACATGACATCAAGGGTTGTAGAGAACATGTATGGCAAAGGAAAGGAAGCAGAAGAAATGAATACCTACTCACGAGATTGTCTTGCTTTCTTGTAAATGATAAGAGAAGGCGAAGTTCAGGACATCAAATAAGGCCTCTTATAAATGGAAAAAGTATATGCAATAATGCATATCGCATTATTACAGGATTATCACATGGCACATATTGGAATTTGGCTAATAAATCAAAGTATGGAGTTAAATTTAACATTCATGGAAACATAGGAAGGCCCAAAACAAGAGCCTCAACAGTTGCAGCAACAGCAATTTTGAAAGATTACATTTATGAAAATGCTTTACCGCAACCCCACCTATTAGAAATGCATCTTCCGATAGGTTTGACAAAAAAAGAAGTATTTAACTCTATTAGAGAAACACAGAGGCAAAGAGGGCATGCACCGGCATCTTTTCATACTTTGTATACTCTTTGGAAAAAAAGCTTTGGACATGTTAAAATCCCAAAGGGGCAAAAAATGTCAAAGTGCAACGACTGTGATGATCTAAAGCGAGCACTTGAGAGTGCAACATCTCCAGAACAAAAAGAAGCTTACAAAAGAAAGAGAGAATTTCATCATGGACTTGTTCGACATTCTAGAATAAAATATGCATTTTGGAAGGAGCAAGCTATTTCTCACCCAAATGAGTACATGTGCATTATTGTAGATGGTATGGATCAAAATACAACAACATTACCTCGATCCGTTAACACTCCACCTAAGCTACAAGGCAAATACTTTTTAAAGACACATTTATGTGGAGTGTTAGTGCACGGATTTAAGTTTTTTGCAGACATATGGATTGATTCTTACACAATAGCAATCAAGTTGTAACATCCATTATGAAGGCAATTCACAATGTACATGTAGAAAAAGATTGCCTACCAGCAACTTTGAGAATACAAGCAGACAATTGCGGATGAGAGAATAAGAATGTACTCTTCTTTGCATTTTGCTCAATGCTAATCGCTCATAGAATCTTCAATGAGATTGAAGTTGGGTTTTTGTTGGTTGGGCACACACATGAGGATATCGATCAGGTATTTAGCACAATTTCAAGAGAACTAAAACACAAGGACATGGAGACAATGGATGACTTGATAAGAAAATGTGGGAGGCAAGTTGGTGGCCATAAGGAAGGAACAATATGCTCAATGGTTGAGAGGATGTATGATTGGAATTGCTTTATTCTACCTTTCATACAAAAAGGTGGTGATGCCCTGATTGGTCATAGCGCTCCACACTATTTTCGATTTTTCTTAAAGGATGAAAAACCAGTGATGCAATGGCAACACTATTCTCTTGATACAAAATGGGAACCTGAAGAACCTTACTCTCTCTTAACTTCAATCCCGAGCAAAGAAATGCATCCAACATGGGCTCCTATAAAAGAATTCAGCGAGAAATCCAAAGGTGAAATAGAAGGCTTAAAAGCTTTTATTGCATACAAAGAGGAAATGCTCCGGAGATTTCCTGATTGGAAGCCCTCTTGGAAGGAACACACTACTATTGTAATTAGCAAGACCTACCAATTGATAAAGGACCTTGCAAAAATGCGAGAAGGTGATATTAAGGCAGAACGGCCTTTATTTTGGCCAAATGTTGGTAATGACTTGCGTCCAGCATGTGGTCTCTTTGAAAATGAGTTTGAATCGTTGCTCCCACGTCCATATTGTGGACCCAAGAAGAGAGAGTTTATGCCACAAATAGACATAGATGTCCATTGTTTTGTTGCAGTTCGACCATCGGATGATGAACATGAGAACGTGAAGTTTTGGGTTGCGAAAGTAGTTGATGTGAGCATGGATGACCGGGGGAGAGCTACAACATTTACAGCGGTATGGTATGAGCCAAGGGGCAGGAAGGAGAACCAAGATAACAGTACATTGTATAGTAGTTGTTTGAAAAAGGAATGGGTCCCAAACCATGAAGCAATTTCAAGACTTTCCACAGAGACAGTCATAGTATCCTGGAAATCAAGGTCAAAGAAAACAAAGAAGCACATGGGGTATGATGTAGAAGACAAAATAAAATTACCGCAACCAATTATTACGCACATTACAGAGTTCACAAAGATGCTCGCCCGGGAGGAAGTAGAAGGAGATAGCACAAATGAAGAATGCCCATGATAACACCATTCAAATATCAAGAAAGAGTGAAGGTGGTGGTGGTTGTCAGATGAGAGTGAATGAAGATGGCACCCAAGCGACAAGTGACGATAGAAAGGACATTCTGAACAAGCAAATGTTTGGATCGCTCATTTCTGTGATCATGATAGAAAAGGACATTCAAACAAGCAAATGTTTGGATCGCCCATTTGTACTAAACTCATTGTAAAGGAAAAATTAAATTATTGAAAAGGCCACAGGAGATCCTTTGTACAAAGACTCATCCAGAGCAATATTTGTTGTAAAACTTATGACATGATAATGTAAAATTGCAAGCATAGCTATTGCTATTTTTTGGAGTACAAAAGAGGCTTCCATCATGTCTCATGTGTATATAAACCTTTTAATTTCTTGAATATTCAAGAGTGTTATAGTTTTCTGCATTGAAAGTAAAAAGAGTCTTACAGGTCTCTTATGTATACATTTTTAAAATGTTGTGAATCCTCAATAGCATGGTTTTTCATGGATTTAAACTAATAACTCGGATTTTTTATTTTAAGAATATGATTCTTATAAACAAGAAATACAAATTTAGGATTTAATAGTAGTTTTTGCATTATTTGTACAACATTGTAGAGAGATATTTTGAAATGTCTTATGTGAAAATGATAGTGCCAGAAAGTAAACTTTTGATTCTCGAATGACAGTTTCATAAAGTAAACTTTTCAGTTGGGAAGGATTTTAAGGAATAGTCCAAAAGTAGACATATGAGTCCAAAATTAATGAAATAAGTGTTAAACCCTAAACCCTGGACCCTAAATCCTAAACCCTGTTGGGGATGAAACTTCACACGCCTCTTAGGCTACCCTAGACGTACATCCATGTAAGATTTGGTCTCCAACTGATTTGGTTTGTGCCACGTAGAAGCAATCCCTACTAGCACGACTAAACCCTAAACCCTAAACCCTAAACCCTGGACCCTAAATCCTAAACCCTGTTGGGGACGAAACTTCACACGCCTCTTAGGCTACCCTAGACGTACATCCACGCAAGATTTGGTCTCCAACTGATTTGGTTTGCGCCACGTAGAAGCAATCCCTACTAGCATGACTAAACCCTAAACCCTAAACCCTAAACCCTGAACCCTAAATCCTAAACCCTGTTGGGGACGAAACTTCACACGCCTCTTAGGCTACCCTAGACGTACATCCACGCAAGATTTGGTCTCCAACTGATTTGGTTTGCGCCACGTAGAAGCAATCCCTACTAGCACGACTAATCCAAAATCTCACATGTAGTAAAGAAGATTGTGCATGATACGGATTGGGTGAAGTATAACATCGAAGTGCATGCATTTTTGCAAGCACCTTTTCAATGCTTAATGTTTACAATTACGACACATGGCATTATTTTTAAAATACATTATGTATTAGATGTGTGAATTGAGATATTTGAAATTCAAAATCATACTCTTAATTTTAAATACGCACATGGGGATGAAACTTCGCACGGCTCTTAGGTTTAGTGTAATAATTGCAAGCATTGATATATACGAAATTCAATATGATATTCAAAATGATAAAGTTGGAACTTGAACATGACCAGCGTTAGATATCAATTGTCACAAAATCACCTATAGTCAATATTATTTTTAACATCTTGAAATTTACAAGACCAAAGTAAGTTTAAGAGGGAGAAATTTACTAGCATAGCCACACCAACCTTTTCCTTTTACATAAACCAAACACCAACACTTTCCCTTGCACCAACTACCAATCCTTTCTCTTATACGTAAACCACCAAATCCGAAAGAAAGTAGTGAAATTAAATGGTGGGCTAACATGCCACACCTTTCTTGTACTCCCATACACGTTAGCGTACCACCAAAGTCAAAAGAAAATAGTAAAATTAAATTGTGTCCTAACATGTCACACCTTCCTTGTACTCCCATACATGAGTAGAGTTTAAGAGGGAGAAGTGGGATTGTTAATATGTGTATATTTTTTTAGTGCATAGCCACAACAACCCTTTCTTTTTACATAAACCAAATACCAACACTTTTCCTTATACCAACCGCCAATCCTTTCTCTTGTACATAAACCACTAAATGCAAAAGAAAATAGTGAAATAAAATGGTGGGCTAGCATGCCACACCTTCCTTGTATTCCCATATACATGCATTAATTGCCAATTGTGTTGATTTCTCTTCTTTATGTTCATTATCTTTTATACATGCATAATAATTAGATTGGTGCATTGGCAAATGTCATATTAAGGAAATTGAAATAGTCCTTAGAAACTTGGAAGGCATATGCGATTGTGATTTGGAAGGCACATGTGATTGTGGTTCGAATATGACAAATAATTAGGTCTTGTTTTCTTTGATCACCAATTAGCACAAGTATTGTTAACAATAAGAGACAAATTAAACACTGAGTCATAATAAATAACAGCAAAATCATGCAAAGGACAAGTCTAACTCCATTTTTGAAAAAAATCCCCAAAAAATTTATATTTTTTAAAAATTGTAGGGACAAAATATACGCTTCATGTCAATAATATTAAAAAACTAGAATTGTGAAAAAAGAATGCATAAAATATTACTTATATTTTATTGCAGAACATAAAAATGTCTAGTATTATCATTTGCAAAAAGTATTCTCTCCTTTAATTTAAAAAACATGACAAATTGCAAAGGAGAAGAAACTGCTTCATTCAACTAAGAGAGTTGCTAGAGCTTTTTCTTTGAAATACCAATTGTTTTCTATGCAAGTGCCCATATCAAATCCATATACAAGAATTTCTACACCCTATAAACTAAGCATGTCCACACATTGGTGATTTCTCGAATTTTTTCCTTTTGTCATGTTGTTTAAGTATCTCTAGATCACACATTCCCTCAAGTTCATTGGTGTTGAAAGAATTTTTTATCAATTGATTTACACATGGGTAACAACATTGCCCTCGGAGTCATGGATAAGTTTTGTACCAATATACATTTCTAGAATACTTTTGTTAAATAGCATAAATTGAAAGTTGGTAAAATTGATGTTACTTTAATATCTAATTTCATTTGATGAAACAATTTTACATTGGGCTATGGCATTGTCTAAAAAAAGTAATTTTCTTTTTATACAAATTAGTTTATCAAATGGTTGAATTTCAACATATTTTGATATTAAGATGGGAAGGCATATATGGAGTCCACGACCATAAAAGAGGTCTATTCAAAGCAAACATGTCTCTAGATTTAGATAGAAACCCAACGATTAAAAAGATCAAACCGTAAACAATCATGATTACTACAATCTCACTACAATTTATCATTTTACTCTATTTCGTCATGTTGGTTTGATTGAGAGCTCCAGCCTTTTTGAAAATATAGATTTTAGTTTAAAAAGGCTAGATTTGGAAGCATGAATATGACAATAGTTGTCTTTTTGAAAAATTGATGAAAATTTGGATTTTGAAACACACTTTATTGACAAACATGAATAGTTCACTGGCTTCCCTCTTCAATTTGAATCATGCAATATTTCACCTGTGGGAGCTCCATATCTTGGTCACTGCATCACATATGGTTTCTTCAAGCCTCTCAATCTTTGTGCTCAAGACTCCATTGCAGTGTACTGGTTCAGGGGTTCCTTGTTCCAAAAACTTCCTACCCTTCACATCTTCGTAGATGTCTGGGGGGTAGAGTCTTCATTAATTTGAGCTTTGGATGCCAAAGTCCTTGGGCTTAGTGGACGTCTAATTTCCTTATAATGTGCATGTTAGTACTATGTCGGTATTGCATCTGAATAACTCTCCGCCACTCCAGGGCCACCCCTCAGCCTGTGTTGAGATCAGTACCAAATCCTTGAAGTCTAGTCATCATTAACTCCTTTATCAGAGCCTCATATATACGTTAGTTTTAATGTTGGGCTCTGTTTAACATGTCGATCTAACCCTTCTACCCATATGCATCTCTTGGATCGACGAGATAAACCCAGTTAACTGTAGTTAACCTCCGGGTATATTGATGCTATCTTTTTTATTCATCATTCTACAGTAAATTCAAAAGTTTTAAGGGTGTAACAAATCTCAACATTATCTCTTATTAATTTAAAATATCCCCACTATCCACGGTCCCATTGATCAAGGACCCTTGTTAAGTAAATGTATATTCTATGTGAGGGTTATTTCATAAGAGAAGAGTCATGTATCTTGACCTAACATCAACATAGGATTATCTATTGGGGTCGACTTATATGACCCTTGGTATGCATGGATTATCCTTTGCGTAGTACACATATCCCAATAGTCAATCTTGTATTCCTCCTATAACAAAAATCACCAATAACACTTCTTTCATTAATTTAGGACTCATATGTCTACTTTTGGACTATTCCTTAAAATCCTTCCCAAATGAAATGTTTACTTTATGAAAATGTCATTCAAGAATCAAAAGTTTACTTTCTGACACTGTCATTTCCACATAATACATTTCAAAATATCTCTCTACAATGTTGCAGTAATAATGCAAAAACTACTATTAAATCCTAAATTTGTATTTCTTGTTTTTAAGAATCGTATTCTTAAATTAAAAAATCCGAGTTATTAGTTTAAGTCCATGAAAAACCATGCTATTGAGGATTCGCAAATTTTAAAAAATGTATACACAAGAGACTTGCAAGACTCTTTTTACTTTTAATGTAGAAAACTATAACACTCTTGAGTATTCAAGAAATTAAAAGGATTATATAGACATGAGACATGATGGAAGCCTCTTTTGTACTCCATAAAATAGCAATAGCTATGCTTGCAATTTTACATTATCATAAGTTTACAAGAAATATTGCTCTGGATGAGTCTTTGTACAAAGGATCTGCTGTGGCCTTTTCAATAATTTATTTTTTCCTTTACGGTGAGTTTAGTACAAATGGGCGATACAAACATTTGCTTGTTTGAGTGTCCTTTTCTATCATCACAAAAATGAGTGATCCAAACATTTGCTTGTTTGAATGTCCTTTCTGTCATCTCTTGTCACGTGGGTACCATATTTATTCACTCTTGTCTGACCACCACCATCACCTTCACTCTTTCTCAATATTTGAATGGTGTTATCATGGGCATTCTTCATTTACACTATCTCCTTCTACTTTGAGCATCTCTATGAACTCTGTAATGTGCAAAATGATTGGTTGCGGTAATTTTATTTTGTCTTCTACATCATACCCCATCTGCTTCTTTGTTTTCTTTGACCTTGATTTCCAAGATACTATGACTGTCTCTGTGGAAAGTCTTGAAATTGCATCATGGTTTGGGACCCATTCCTTTTTCACACAACTACTATGAACACACTATTCAAAATTTTTGGACTTTCTCTCCTAGTTCGGAGTTTTTTTTAGAGCATATCTTCTCCACTCAACTTCACTTAGTTAGCTCAGCAATTGGGTTTTTTAGAGCACTAAATATGTCACTTATATAAAATATGGCCTTACTAAGCTAAAAAGCCAAGTGGTGACCTCTAATTTTTTAAAAAATGGCTCAGTGAAGCTATAATTCCCAAACTCGTGCATGGTGCCCCCATCCAATAACTATAATAATAATAATAGTAGTCTCCTAACTCTAGTTCAATTTTAACACTATGAAGTGTTCATATGACACCATATGAAAAGAGTTTGTTGAATTCAACATATAAGTGGTGTATAGATACACCATTTAAAAAAAAAAAAGAGTTAGTTGAATTCAATATACAAGTGGCGTATAGATACACCCTTTTTTTGAAAAACAAACCATACAATAAATTATCTTATTGGTGGTGTATAGATACACCATTTGTATGCAAAAAGCATACAAAACATTATCTTATGCATCTGAATCTCATTCATAGTCATCAGATTCATGCAATGTATTTGGGCTTGATGGGTCAAGTCTTGCCAAATGATGTTTAATATGGACACAACTTGGATCATGGATTGTGATACATTTTTCAACATTGTATCCATGCTTCTTTTTAAAAATTCGTGTCCTCAATGAATAATGCTACTAACTTCCACCTTTGTTAATCCCTCATTATTTGGAACCCATTCATGTTTCTTTTGCAAGCATCCCTCATAGAGTTGTTTTATTGTATATCTTCTCGGGAGATTTTTCAATGGCTTTGGTTCATACCATAAAGCTGTAAATGTTACAGGAGTTCCCTTGTCATCCCTTTCTATCTTAGCAACCTTTGCAACCCCAATTGAGCCACCTTAGTCATCCAACTCTGAACCTGGATCAGATGCCCAAACTACAACAAATAGACCCTCTTCAATCTCATTAGATGGTATAAACTCTGGTAAGGGTTTGTCTCCCTTCCTGCCACAATATTTTTGAGGTAAAAGGCATTCCTCTGCTTCCTCCATATCTACTAACATATTTATATCCAAAGGAAAACTTGGTGACCTAGCTTGTTCCGGCCAAAAGGATTCATAGTATTCAATGCTCATTAAGTTTTCTTGTCTTTCTAAAGATTGGATAAGTGCTTCAGTTGATTTAATTGTCTCCAAATTCTTAGTTGATTGCTCAGGATATTTTTGCATCATACTTTGAAGATGTTTAATGAAGGCTTTCATGCCTTTCATTTCATCTATGTCAAGTGATTTGTTTTTTGCAAGAACAAATCTAGTTTCCTCCAATGGAATTATTCATTGTAATAAAGCATATGACTCACTCCATAAATGATCTCCATCTACTCAGTAGTGCTTCCATTGTATCACTGGAATATTGTTATGCATGTGAAACTGAAAGTAGTGTGGATTTGTGTGTCCTATTAGGGCATCATCTCCTGTTTGTAAATGTGGCTCTATGAATGCTCTCCAATCTACCATCCTCTCTAAGATAGCCACTTCTGATTCTTCCTTGCGAGAACCTCCAATTTTTTCCCCAATTCAAAATAGCATATCCTCCATTGTCAAAATATCCACTGCCTTCAACTCACCAAAGATAACACTGAAGGTTTGATATATGTCTTCATGTGTATTGCCGACAAGAAGAAAGCCAACTTCCACTTCTTCAAATATTTTCAAACCGACCAGCATAGAGCATAAAGCAAATATATATTTATTCTTGTTCTCTCTCCAACAATTATTAGCTTATATTCGCAATGTGTTAGGTAAACATTCGTGAGCATCTCTGACCTTTCTTATTGCTTTCATGATTGATGTAACAACCTGGTTACTATCATGGTCATGCAAACTATCAATCCATACATCACAAAAGATTCGGTATCCATGTACTAATACTCCACACAAGTGTGTTTTCAATCCATGTTTGCCCTCCAATGCCGGTGGGATACGTCTATATCATGGCAAAGTGGTTGTATTCTGGTCCATGCCATCAATGGTGATGCACATGGACTTATCGACATGTGAAATAGCTTCCTCTCTCCAAGAAGCATACAACTTTCGAGCATCCTGCACATGACGTAAATGGATTGATCGCCATTTAATATATCTTCCTCACTGCTGCTCACATTTACTATGTTCAATGGCATTTTTAAATTCATCACATGTCTTACATTTTGACATTCTTTGCTTTGATGGTCTCTTGACATGGCAAAAATCTCTATGCCAAATTTTGTACAAGGTTGATCGTGAAATCATGCTCTCGTCTCTGTCTTGTAAAGTTTTATTGACAATTTCTAGGACGACATTCTTTGTCATTCCCAAAGGAAGATGTTGTTGGCATTCAACATGTCCATCTAGCATTGTTTGTTGAAGATGAGGCTGCGGTAATGCATGGTCTTCGAGAACTTGCTTTAATGTTGCAGTTGCATTTATAGTGCTTCCATGGCATTTAAGCTTGTAGGTATTTCCATGAATTGTATGAACCACTTTTTCTTTCACCTCTACCCATATGGTCCAGTATGTGCCATGTGATAGTCTAGTTAATCATTGATATCCTCAATTGTAAAGGGGTCTCTCATTAACCATGGGTTTCAATCTAGGTTTACAATGTCTTGTGCTCAAATCTTGATTAGTGCCTTGATAAAGAAAGCATGAAAACTCTTGAAGAAGATAGTTATGTCTATTAGGTGCTGTCTTACTCCAAATACCAAGGCGTATGGCTACACAATCATCTTTCCCAACTTTTCTAATGCAAAGTCTCTTGCAACAAACTCACATAAGCATCATTTCCATATTCTCCTCGAATAGCATTACATGTCTCTTTGGTTCTAAAATTGATGCCATGATTCTTGGCCTCTTCACACTCCCATACTTTCTTTTTGTAAATAGTGTCTTGCGTTTTCCAGTTGTAAGACCATCAAACCTCGAATCCATTTCCCTTGAATCTTCATCTTTATAATCAAATGTTGTGTGGGCTTGAGAATTATTTGATACCTTATAATATCTTGGAAATGGCAATCTGGTAGACATGTTCATTGATGTCAATTTGTTGCCAATGCCTCTTGAATTTTGTGGTTGAACTGTTTCTCCTTCGTAACTCAAGATTCTCCCATCTATATTCTCTGGCATGCTAGCAACAATATTATGAACAACATGACAAGTCTCAGATTCTCTGCCCCTTTTGCCTTGTGTTCAAGTGGTAACATCATGATCATTGTCACTAATATCATCAATTCCTATTATTGCATCACTTATCCCATCGATCTTTGCATGTATTTTTCTTTGTGGTCCCATCTTATTTCTCAACACAAGACAAGTCTTCTATATCACTAAGCATGTTTGAGTCACTTGCAACACAAGACAAGTCTTCTATATCAGTGAGCCTATTCGAGTCACTTGCAACACAGGATAAGTCTTCTATACCAGTGAGCCTATTCGAGTCACTTGCAACACATGACAAGTCTTCTATACCAGTGAGCTTGTTCGAGTCACTTGCAATACAAGACAAGTCTTCTATACCAGTGAGTATATTTGAGTCACTTGCAAGACAAGAAAACTTTTCTACATCAACATCTGTTACTATAATGTCCTCAATACCTGTGAGCATGCCACTATGATACTCTTGATTACTACTATAGCTTCTTATTAATTTGGATCCCATTTGTGGTATAGTCTTTTTCTTCTTATAATATTCTATTGTGTCTGAACTTGTAGTTGAGACGTAGTATCATGGACGTCTAAATGTGAAGTACTATCCATTGCATTTTGAATGACACCTGCACTAGTCAACTTAATTATCTCCACTATACAGAGAAAACTCTGAGCATAGCCCTTAAAGTTGCGAATTGCTAAAATTTCTCTGGAGCAAGATAACATCTCTACTTTTTCCCCCTCAAAATAAGTTTTCTTGATATCTTGAAAGTATGTCTTTGGAACAATTTCGTCTTGGTCCTAGAGTGTTCTGTGTGCTTGCATATCAAATGATATCTCCCAATGTTCCAAAGTCTCCATGTGGATATTTTAAATGTACTTCAGGATTTACAATGTTGGTGATTATCACTACACATCTTCTCTCACCACAACTTTGGAAATGGCACACATTCATAGGATCAAGACTATGAATTCGTCCAAAAGCCACCACTTCATTCTTCTTATATAACACCACATCCATACCCTCTATTAGGGTGAATACATGTTTTATGTGCAAAAATAGATTAGCAACTCAAAATGAACATAATAAATAATCATTGAGCTTATTATTACTTAATAACTTCTATATCAAAACTAGCAGAGAAGGCATTAAACCTAAATCCTACATCCTAAACTTTAAATAATTAATACCAAAACATCTTAACCACCATAAATCCTAAACTTTAAACATTTAATTCCTAAACCCTAAACCCTAAATCCTAAACTCCTAAACAATAAATTCTAAACCTTAAACCCTAAACTCTAAATCCTAAACCCTAAATCCTAAATCCTAAACCCTAAACCCTAAACCCTAACCCTAAAATACAACCAAAATTTAATGAATTTTTTTAATTTGTGCAACAGGTTGGATATATCCCCCAACCTATTTCTTGGGGGATATATCCAACCTGTTGCACAAATCAAGAATTTTTCTTATTTGTGCAACAATTTGATATACAGTTGGGGAATATATCCAACCTATTGCACAACACAATAATTTTCTTGATTTGTGCAAGGTTGGATATACCCCTAACCTATTGCTCAAGCAACAGGTTGGATATACTCCCCAACCTGTTGCTTGAGTAATAGGTTGGGGTCACCCCAACCAAGGCCCCCAACCTGTTGCTTGAGCAACAGGTTGAGATGTTATATCCAACCTGTTGCACAAATCAAGAAAATTCCTTGATTTTTGCAGTAGGTTGAGTGCACTATTAACCTATTCCACTTGCAACAGTTTGGGGGATATATCAAACCTATTGCACAAATTGAAAAAAATCATTAAATTTTGATTGTATTTTAGGGTTAGGGTTTAGGGTTTAGTATTTAAGGTTAAGGATTTAGGGCTTAGGATTTAAGATTTAGTGTTTAGGCTTTCAGGTTTATGATTATGTTTTTAGGGTCTAGGGTTTAAGATTTAGGGTTTAGGATTTAGGGTTTAGGGTTTAGGGTTTAGGATTTAGCATTTAGGGTTTATGATTATTGTTTTAGGGTTTAGGATTAGGTTTTAGGTTTTAGGGTTTAGGGTTTAGAATATAAGATCATGAGCTTAGAGTCTAGAATCTAGGGTTTAGAATTGAAAATTAGGTTTTAGAATTTAAGTTATAGGGGTTAGGGTTTAAGGTTTAGGGTTTAGGGATTATAACTGTTATATAAGTTTAAGAGCTTAGATTGTATAACCTAAGATTTAGGGAACTTTAGGATTTAAGATTTAAGGTATATAGACTATATAAAATATGCATTCCAAAGTATTTAGGTTAGATATATATAGACTATATGTTATATGCTTTCCAAAGTGTTTTGTTTATAGGTACGATCCTTTGCAAAGGCTTTACTTTAAGTAAGTATAAGTCTACCTAGTCAAAGTATCCTATTGATTAGGGACAAGCACATAGGCTAAAAGCACACCGATTCATATTTTCTTACATTCATGCTGTATGGTGTATCAGAAGGTATGATCCTTTGCAAAGGCTTTACTTTAAGTAATAATAAGTCTACCTATAAGTCAAAGTATCCTATTGATTAGGGACAAGTACATAGGCTAAAAGCACACTGATTCATATTTTCTTACATTCATGGTGCATGGTGTATCAAAAGAAATGAAAAAGTACGTGATAAGAAATATTCAGAAGAAATATGTATTCCATATCATGGATACCATGGATATCTGGTGGTTGCTAAAGCAAAAAAATGATATGGATGCAATGATACTGTAGTTTTGTGCAAAGCCTTAAACAAAGTTAAAGGCTTTTGTAAAGTATTACACATAGTAACAAAGATAAGTAAGTATAGTAACAAAGATAAGTAAGTATGCTAAACCTCTTCTAGATTCTATGGTTTTAAATACCTACCTTACAAATACATTATCTAATTTTTCATTCTTTGACTAACTAACAAGTATTATACACATGGAAGAAAAGCATACATGCTAAAAGTAAGTGCGTAAATTTTAATATTTTCTTATTTTTTAAATTAATTCGATTCTTTGATTGACTACTTTTTAAAATTGAAAGGTTATTAGTATATAATCTACATAATTTTAAATTTTATTAATGTATAATATTAATAATTTATATATTTATTAAATTTATATAATAATTAATTTATATTTATATTAGTTTTTAAGTTAATAATGTATAGAATAGCAATATATTCACTAATTCTTTGTTGTTTTAAGAATAAGTATTATATAAAGCACATATGCTAGAAGACCTCCCTTTCAAGTTATATTTTTTTAATTAATGTATTTATATAATATTTATATTAATTTATAGATTAATAATATATATTTTTAGCAAAATTATATTTTAATATTAGTTAATAAAAATCTATTATATTATGGAGTAAAAATATTATAAATGGTTTTAGTATATTAATAAAGTGTCATGAGAAGAATTTTTTGAAAAAATTTATGATTAAATTTTGTTTTGAAGGTGTTGCGTACACAATAAGTAGGGAGGTTTGAGTGGTTTTGAGGTTGAGAGAGAAATTTGTAATAGATTGTTTTTTTTTATAAAGGAGTTTTTTAGAGAGATTTATGATTAAATTTTGTTTTGAAGTTGTTGCATATGCAATACGTAGGGAGGTTTGAGTGGTTTTGAGGTTGAGAGAGAAATTTGTAATAATTTTTTTTTTTTTAAAGGAGTTTATTGGAGAGATTTATGATTAAATTTTGTTTTGAAGTTGTTGCATACGCAATAGGTAGGGAGGTTTGCTCGGGGGGGTCACTCATCATATGTAACCCTATCACATGAATTCAAAAGAAGGATATTTTTTATTCCTAAAATTTACAGAAATATATATACATAAGGGACTATTTAAAATAGTTTTCGAAAAAATTTACAGATTTGTATAGAAAAGGGGTACATTTTATTAATGAAAAAATTTACAGATAAGGGATTTTAAATATAGGCCTTGAACGCATGTGATATAGAGGGTTTATACATAGTGACCCCCTTGAGGAGGTTTGAGTGGTTTTGAGGTTGAGAGAGAAATTTGTAATAGATTTTTTTTTTCTAAATTGTTGCGTGCCCAATAGGCTAGGAGAGAAATTTTTGAAAATAGATTGTGAGAGTTTGAGGTAAAGAGGAAAATTTATGGGAAAAAGATTTAATGCAAAAATGGTTTTTTGAAGTCGTTGCGTACACACAAGTTTTTGAGAAAAGAATCGGATTTGAAAAAGATTTCAAATTTACAAAAATTTGATTCTTAGAAGTTCTTGCATGCGCAATAGTTAGAAATGAACTCACCTCTTGCAACATTTTGAAAATTTTTGAGAATCCTGCAACAAGTTGATGAGAGGAGAGAAGCGTGGAGTGTAAAAGAATGATCTTTGAATGAAAGAGAGAATGACGAATGTTCTACTTATAGTGAACCTAAAAGAACTAAAAAAACCTTAAAAACTAAAAAAAACTGACTTGACCTAAAAGCTACCCATTTCCTATAAAACTCTACTCCTCATTCTCTCTCACAACTTTCCTAGAGCTCCACCACCTCTCCACCCAGGTACTCCCTCCCTCCCTCTCATCCATCCCCTCCTGCTTCCCATCCCCTCTCCTCCTGCTTCCTCTCTCCCCTCCCTTCCCCTCCCCTCCCTCCTATCCCTTGCCCTCCCCTCCCCCTCCCTTCCCCTCTCCTCCCCCTTCTCTCCCCCTCCCTTCCCCTCTCCTCCCGCTTCTCCCCTCCCTCCTTCCGCTTCCTCTCCTCCCCTCTACCTCCCTTCCCCTCTCCTCCCCCTTCCCCTTTCTCTCTCCTCCCTGCTCTCCCTTCCCCTCCCCCTCCCCACCGGCCCCTCCCTTCCCCTCCTCTCCTTCCCCGTTTCCCTCCCCGCCGGCCCCTCCCTCTCCCTCCCTCTCCTCTCCCTCCCCCTTGCTGCTGGCCCCTCCGTCCCCGCCGTCCCTCCCTTCCCTTCCCCGCCGTCCCTCCCTGCTGGTCCCTCCCTCCCCGCCGTCCCTCCCTTCCCTTTCCCGCCATCCCTCCCTTCCCCTCCCCTCCCCCTCCCTGCCGACCCCTCCCTTCCCCGCCTCCCCCTCCGCCTCCCCTCCTCGTCGCAGGTGGGAGGGAGGGAGGGAGGGGAGGGGGCCGACGCGAGGGGGAGGTGGGGAAGGGGGAGGGGAGGGGGCCAACGGGAGGGCAAGGAAGGGGGAGGGGAGGCGGGGAGGGCACGGGGAAGGGGGAGGGGGAGGGGAGACGGGGAAGGGGGAGGGGAGGCAAGGAAGGGGGAGGGGAGGCGAGAGGGCGCAGGGAGAGGAGGGAGGGGGGTTAACCCCCCCCACCTGTTGCACAGGTGGGGGGGTCAATAGGGGTGAGGCGGGGAAGGGGGAGGGGAGGCGGGAGGGCCGAGGGACTAGAGGAGGGAGGGGGAGGGTTAAACCCCCCTGTTGCACATGCAACAAGTGGGGTGGGGGTAATAATACCCCCCATCCCACCTGTTGCACACGCAACAGGTGGGGGTAAACCCCGCCTCCCTCCTCTCCTCTCGCCCTCTCACCCCCTCCCCGCCCTCCTTTCCCCACCTCCCCTCTCCCTTCCCCGGCCATTAACCCCCCTCCCTCCTCTCCTCCCGCCCTCCCATCGCCCCCTCCTCCTTCCCCGCCTCCCCTCTCGTCAGCCCCCTCCCTTCCTCCCTCTGCTTCCTTCCCCTCTCCTCCCACTTCCCCCCCTCTTTCCCTCTTTTTTAAAGTGGGGAGCGATGAGGAGGAGGGGAGGGGAGCGAGGAGGGAGAGGAGAGGGCAGTCGGGAGGGAGGAGGCATGCGAGGAGGCGAGAGGGAGGAGGAGAGGAGGTAGGTGGGGAGGCGGGAGGGAGGAGGGAGAGGAGGCGAGCAAGGAGATAAGAGGACAAGGAGGGCGCAGACGAGAGGGCGAGGCAGGAGGGAGAGAAGGGGGTCAACAGGAGGGTGCAGACAGGAGGAGGAGGCAAAGAAAGAGGAAGGAAGAGGCAGACGGGAGGAGGAGGCAAAGAAAGAGGAAGGAAGAGGCGAGATGGGGGAGGCAGGAGGAGAGGAGGGGGTTAACCCCCAACCTATTACACACGCAACAAGTTGAGGGTTAATCCCTCCCCTACCCTAAGCCCCCAAAGGTCTTTAAATTTTTATTTTATTTTTAAAGACAAAAAAATTAATTTAATTTAATTTAAAGAAGGAAAAAAAGACGAAAAAAATTAATTAACTTAATTTATTTTAAAAAAATAAAAAAAGTTAAAATAAATAAAACTTAAAAATTTTTTTAAAATTAAATTAAATTTTAGATATAAAAATAAATTAATTAATTAAAATAAAACAAAAGAAAAAGATTAAAAAATAAATTATTTTATTTTATTTTAAAAATAAAAAATAAATAAAACTTAAATTAATATTTAATTAGAAATTTATTTAATATTTTGAGTTTGAAAATCATTGTAATTCTCATTTTTTATTCTTGATTATTTTTCAGAAAACTATGGCTTCCAGTTTTGGTTCCACGGTGTCTTTCAAATACCTTGAACATGCTTGGTATTTTATGGAGTGCAAATCAAAGTATTTTTTGGTGATCACTGTAGAGAATGTGTCAAGCATGAAATATTCTCCAGAGGCAGTAAGAAATGGTGGCATGGTCTCAAACATCAACATTAAAGAAAACAATTTGATAGAAGTTGTGTGCAAAGGAAAGAATGACGAGGTGGTTTACAAGTTACGAGTTACGCACAAGCACTTCTTGAAGCCCTTACCAAATTCAATTGAGGGATCCCAAGAATTACTTAGTGCCTTAGAAGCATTGAAGAAAATGTGGGATGCATTTCCAAGTGGTGGTGTTGTACCTTCAGCAGCAATAAGTATGCCATCTATAACATGTAACCCTCAAGTTGTACCGCGGATATCTATGGCAATAACTACAGTAACTCCAGCAAGAGTAACTACAATATCTGTGGCAGTAACTACAGTATCTCCAACTATACCTACACCATCGATTGTTGCAACTACAGGAATAAGGAGGAGTGATCGTGGAGCAGATTCAAGTTCTACAGCTATTCCCAGAAAGAGAGCAAAAATAACTCCTACTCCACGTGCAGATCGTTCAAGTGCAGGTTATTTAAAACCAGGCGAAAAATTGGATAGCGATGAACAGGAGGATCCGCAAGAAGAAGACACAAGTCTCGAAGACTTTTCTATAAGTGTGGTAGACTTACATCCTCCAGAGGATGAGGGGTACATTTGGGGATTTTCACAATCCAGCATGGCCACAATGCTTATTGATCAAGCTCCATTGTTCACCAATCAAAGAAAGCTAGATAAGACATTTGCACGCAAATTGTATGAAGATACGAGGAAAACAAGAACTCCAGTTGCCACTAATATTACTCTTTGTCCTATGGCGTTTAAGAGACTTCAAGAAGATGATCCTACATTGCCTGATGTCACATTTCAAAAGCGCATGGACTTTCTTGATGCTTTTGAGAACTTTAGAAGGAGTGACTTTGTTTGTGGAGAGGCTTTGTACCAAAGCCGATATGGGATTGACATCAAGAAGAGATACATGCTGGCAAAGAATAGATTCTTGGAAAGATGTAGGTTTGAGCCCATTGATGGGCAACACTTTTGTGAAGCTTGCAGGATCGCCCTTGATGAGGGAAGAAAAGGACACAGATTGAGTGGATGGAAAAGTTTCAACGGGTCATTTGTCATATATGCATATTTAACAATGACTCGAAGTACATTCTAGAATTAGAAAGGCTAAATTCTGCTCCATTTAGGATAAAAAAAAGCTCTTCTCTTTCTGAGATCTTGATAAAGGCAAGGGAGTTATGGATGGGCTGTGGAAAGCCACATACAGTGAAGGGTAGGACACCTACATCTGAGTACATGGCAAAGAGGACTCGGTTCTATAGATGCTTGAAAGGTGTTGTAAGCAATACGCAAGGCATACCAAGTAATAAGGTTGAGGCAAAGGATTTGAACACCGCCGTTGCAAGATATAGGGATGTTACTTGCATTGTCTTCCGCAAGGACTCAGTGTTTCAGAGCATGGTGGATGTTTGCCAAGCATATGAAATAGGGAATATATCCTTTGAGGCACCAGAGCACACTACAACTCAGAGGAAAGAAATAAAGAAACCGATGTCTATTGTTTGGTGGAGAGCATTAAGGTTTGTTCCAGATGCAATAACAGAGAAGAAGTATGCAAGAAGATCCTACGTGGTGACTGCCTCTTTGGAAAGAAGAGCAAGCATAGCAACTTGGATGAAGTGGTCACACGAATGATTCAAAGTGAGGCTGCTCTCTCGGCACTATTATTTTTATTGAAATATGATGATGAGTTAGCTAGCAAGTCAATTGATGTGGATAAGAAGAAAGCACTTAGCCTAGGTCAACTCCTTGATAAGACATGGGCTAGAAAGTGGTTGGCTTCAATGGATGCAGATGCCACACCAACAAAGGATCTAAGAGTTAAAATGCCAAAGGTTGTTGAGACAAAATATATGGACATCAAGAAAAAGGCCTTGCAATCCATTGCCCAAGGTAGATCAATTGGTGGTTTAGATGATGGTTCTCCATTTAGCTTCTCCTATGATATCCTACTATCAGAGAATGATACAAAATTTGCACACATCAATGGCATTGATATAGAGCATTTCATAACAATGAGAGGTCATGCTTGGGAGAAGCCATGCGTATTTTTCATAGATGAATTGCAAGACCTCGCAGTGTCACGGATAGTTGAACTTGTGCGGTTTATCGTAGAAGGTCCTATGGCAGATAAGAAAAGATCAACGTTGGTCCTGTTCATGACAGAATCACAAAGGGATGCCTTGTATGCAAGTTTGACATCTGCATTTGGGTATTTACTTTCAAAAATATACCATGGTATAGTCCTACGCAACCATATGACTATCTTGGAAGGCACTGCCATTCAAGCCTTGCAGCCTTTCTTGATGTGCTTCTTAACTAGGGGTGGTGGCAATCTAATCAAAATTCCTTTAAGGACTCTCGAGCTTCATTACTTTGAGGACAATAAGGTTAAGCTTGATGCAGCAATGGTGGATTACAGAAAGCCGATGGATCCTGATGTGATACTAGAGATGACAAAGAATTTACTGAATGATGGATGGGAAGTAGCATTATATCGAATGGGTTTTGCTGCTGAGAAATTACTACGCCAAGATAGAAATGTAAATGTCATTGATACCCCCCATCAAATTGAGTTCTTTGACACATATTACATTGCACTACCTTCTTTGAAGAGGAAAATGTCAAAGAAAAGGGTAGTGAGAAAAATGTTGAAGCCGAGGGTAGTGAGTCTGAGGGTGATGATTCTAGCTCAGGTGATGATGAGGATGAAAGCTCTGCATCCGATGACTTACGCCAATAAGAAATCCGCACAAAGAATAAGGGTGATCAATTGTCAACTAGAGTCAAGGAGGTTCCACTCATCATACAGGAAGGCTCGCGAACAGGAAGGCTCGCGATAGTAAGAAGTAGTAGTACAGGTAACAGCACGTCACAGGAAAAGGTAAGGCTAAAGAGGTGGAAGCACTTCCCTTGAAATCAAAAGTGAGGAAGGCACCCTTGATCTTGGGTAAAGGACATGCAAGTGGATCAAGCAAGGAAGCCTTACTCAAAGAAGGTACGGACGAGGCAAAGCATGACCAGGAGGAGTTACCAGGAGGCATAGATGGTTCTTCAACCATGATCTTACAGACTCCAGAGCAGCCTACTAGTCAAGAACCTAGTAGCCAGGTCCCTACTCACCAAGAACTTGGTCATGAGACTCTAGAGCAGCCTACTAGTCAAGTGCTTGGAACTAAAGAGCAAACTACTGAGGACCTTGCTATTGAGACTCCAGTCTTAGAGCAGCCTATTAGTTAGGACCCTGGTAGTCAAGGGCCTGGCATTGAGGACATTGGTACTGAGTAACATGATGGCTGACGGCTTTGTAATCACAAGTTTTGAACTTCTATGTAAAGCCAATATCTAATAAAAATTTTACTACTTTTTTTATTTCTTTGCTCTCATTATTGTGTATGAAGATTGTTTATGAGGTCCATTTTATACTTAATGGTGTACTTTAAACTTTATGTTAAATGTATTTTTATAGTTAAGGGTGTTTTTTCATACCAAGTGAGGTGTATATGTACACCACTTACACATAAAAGGATTTATCTACACTACCTTTCTAAGGGGTTTATGTACACCACCTTTCTGAAAGAAATGGTCATAAAGGTGTGTGCACACCACTTATACATAAAGGTGTTTATTTACACCACCTTTCTAAGAGAATTAGTTATCTATTATTGGTCATCTATTGATTTTCTTAGGTGATAGTAGCTCAATTCACAAGAAGTTATGAAGATGTTTATGTAGACCACCTTTGTAAGAGATTTTTGTGAAGTTATGAAGTTGTTTATGTAGACCACCTTTGTAAGAGATTTGGTTATGCATTGATGTTCTTAGTACTTAATCATCAAATCTTTTGTTTTGAGTTGTCAAATCTAGTTCAAAAAACAACATTACTAGTATATTCAAAATTTTTGGACTGTTTTTTAGTCCATTTCTCAAATTGGACTTTACACAAGTCCAAAAATTTTGAATAGTGTGTTTATAATCATTTTATATTGTACATCTACCTAAGACTTGATCCTCTAAGTCATCTTCTTCAATAATATCGAGTAATACATGATCCCCATCTTCTTCCCCAATGTCGTGATCTCCACCTTCCTCCATTACGATGTCATTATATGCACTTTCTTCTTGGGCCATATCAAACAACGAGTCATGAAAAATGACCAATGAGTCAAGAGTTATCATGTGCAATAGGCTATTATGATATTTCACTAGTCTTAAATATTGATTAATTTTACAATCTTTTGGAGATACTAATAAGAACTATTTTCTTTAGCAGAGCTACTCCAAGGTTCAGCAACTCTAAGGTTTGTAGATAGACAACGAGTCAATAAATCCATAGGTTGAGTTTGTTTCAGCTCATTTCAGGCTAGCTTCAGTTCACTTCACTTCAGTATATAGACTCTTGGTTGGTGGGCTGACCCCCTGGCCACTTGGAGGTTAGGACCGGCACTACAATAGGAAGATTCATGCAAGCCAAGATGAAGTCTACCAAGCTAAAGTCATTCGCTACTTTGATCGTCGTTAGCAGGATTTCTTATTCAACTTTTACAATGTTTGCCTCGACTCTTACCACTAAAACATACCAAAGGATCAAGACCATTTCAAACCCAGAGAAGCATATTGACTCTATCTAGAGCTTGAAGTTTGAGAGCTCTAGCTTTCACTTGTAGCTTTAGAAAGGAGAGTTCATGATATGGAGGGTAACGGGAAGCAAGAAGTCATCCTTGAAGTACTACACAAATGTAATGCATCTCCTCTGATATTGCAACTGCTTTCTAAAGTGCAAGAAATGGTTACCACTTAAGTGTAATCAATGAAGCAAGAGATGATGGATGATGTAAACAGCAAAGTGAATAAAGTTGTTATTTATGTGGAGTTGAAAGAATAAGAATCTAGGATGTATAATAGAACAATCTTACGCACTGGGGTTTAAAAGCTGGATGCCTTCTGCTATCTTTAAAAAAAGGGTTGGATGCCTTCATGATGATGAGGAGAAAGACATAAATGATATAATCATATGCCTTAAGAAGGAAATACCACAAGTTGAATGGGATGAGAATGATATATGCAATATTAGCCAAAATGGCATCCAAGCACAAGTGTACTTTAGAGGGAGGGCAATAAGAGTTAAGATCCTGAGACAAACACATAAGCTGAGGGCACACAAGGGGCACAAATATTTGGATATTTGAGGAGCTCACTCCGATCAAACTCAAATAAAGAAATAGTGAACTTACCAATGTAAAGGTGGGATGCAAAGTAGGCAAATGGGTGGTCTATCGAGATGGGCAAGTACTGATTGATTAGGGACTTCAAATCCAAACCTAAAGACTCAATCTTAAACTAATGTTATAAAGGCCACCTTATAATAGTATTAGAATGTAATTATTTTCTATAATAAATCGGGAGGAGCTGAGCCTGATGCACCTTCCCCGATTCTCTGGTTATCTAGATGTAGTAAGTTACTTTTTTGGTGTTTTACTTTGTCTCATAGACCTGTGAGGTCTTCTACAGATGTTAATGGATCTCTCTCTCTCTCTCTCTCTCTCTCTCTCTCTCTCTCTCTCTCTTGTCTCTCTCTTTTCATGTGTCCCTTATTTTGTTTCTTGGCATTCAATATATTATCAACCTTACCATGAGGCTCATGCATCCAATTTGATTTGCACTTATTACAATTTGAGGCTCATGCATCCAATTTGATTTGCACTCATTACACTTGTTTGATCAATCCAACTCCACAAAAATCATGGAGTGCTCTCTTGATCTTTTTCCAAATAGATAAGTCACATGCATAGATAATGTATAAAATGGAAACAATTCCCAAAAGGTTAAGAGAAGGCTCGATGATTTCCATGGCTTATCACTGTAAAGGGTGGATATGATCAGACATGTAACAAGAAGCTATAAAAACTTTTTTCTAGCTAATGTGTTCAATAATGTAAAGTTGAGTGCCTCGAAAACCAGTCTTAATCAAGCAATAATGTAATAATCAAGCGACAGTTAAAGCTATAACTAAGTGTTGTGGAGGGGAAGGTAGGAGAGGGTATTGAGGTTATTTTTATTTGTGGAGGTGTGTTTCAAAAGCAAAGCAACATTTTTGAAGAATATTGCTTTCTTATCTTGAATTTTTTTTAAATAGTCATTTAGTAGGACAAGGAGTTTTATGTGAATTATTCTGAATTACATGGTTTGAAAAGAAAGCGTAGTGTAACCTTATGTGGGATTTTAAAAACTTTCTATCATGATTCTTCTTCTCTTTGAAAACGCATGAAAGGCAAAACAATAACAAAGCAAAGACCAAAACAAAAAACGACTTCTTTATCATCTTGATTGAAGGAAGAGAAAGCTGTGGCGCATAGTGTAATCTTATGTGGGATCTAAAAAAGAGTGTCTGTGAAGATTCAAAGGATTCTTATTCCCTTGGAAAACACAAGAAAGACAAAAAAAAAACATAAAAAGACCTCTTTCTCAACTTGATTGAAGGCAAAGAAAGCTTGTGGCACCCATGTGGTCTTCGTGTGCTCAGCCAGATTTTGGGTAAGATGGTAGTCAATTTCTTGTCTCATGCGAGTCTAAAGGTCTTTGAGAGCTCGGAAGGCATGAGAGGGAGGGTAAAACTTGAGAAACAGGAGACAATATCAAGGACGAGGTCCATAAAAGTTTGTTGCGGAGCGCATTAAGCAACGAAGCTAATACAGGTATTGTATTGTTGACAAAGCCAAAGATATGACCGAGCGTTGGCAAAGACAAAAAGGTATGTATTAAGATAATGGAAAAGATAATAGTGAATCGCCACCCGCCGTAAGCATGTATCCTGCAGAAAGCACCTCTTCTCTCGCAACAAAGCTTGCTGTAACGTTCGCGACGCAGTAACGTTTTTGGACATGGTTTGCATTTTTGCCAGCCCTCTCCTCATCCTCTCCGCCATCCCAGACGCATAGAATGATCCGCCTGCGTCGCTGTGCGCCACCCCGTTTACACCTTAGCCTCTTTTCGCACATGACCCCAACTCGCCTCCACAGTGTCAGGATGGTGGGAGGCTGTGGTTAGTCTTAGGAAGAGGTGCATTCCAGAGAGCGCGCATAGCACTAGAAGTCGCGAGAGCGGCGCAATATCTAGTCTGGAAACAAGATCGACATTGCCTTCAATTAGAGCCCAGGGCGACATAGCATTCGCAAAAGCTCCACTTTCGGGCGCTCCTCCACAGATGTTTCGTAGCTGTTGGGGGCTTCTTTCTACCCTGTTATACGCTTGTCTTCTTGGCTCTTCGCTGAGGCTCCCCACCCTGTAGTGAATTTATCGTCCTCACACAACGACTGTTTTCTCTGTTGGTGTGCTCCAGTGGTCACATAAGCGGCAAGCTTCATGAACCACATGGGATCGAAGAAAACTTCGCTCGATGGAGTAATACATGACGAATCCCCAGGGCGAAGCGTTGCGAGCGGTCACAGATCGCCTGACGTTGAGGCAGGTGCAGCAGCTAGCACACGGGGACGCTCGCAAGAGAAACAAAAAGAGGAGACAGGAGAGTACATAAGGGGTAAGCTTTACCACATGCGATCGAAGCAAAGTCCGCTCAACGGTATAACACGTGAAGAGTCCCCACGGCGAAGCGTTACGAGCTGTCATGGATCGCCTGACGTTGAGGCAGGCGCAGCAGCTGAGACGTACGTAAGGGGCAAGCTTCATCACATCATGGGATCGAGAAGTCCGCTCAGCCGTGTTTTACGTGCAGAAGAATCCCCACGGCGAAGCGTTGCGAGCGGCTACAGATCACCAGGGGCAGCGGCTGGCTCGGAAGGGAAGCAAAAAGACGAGAAAGGAGGGAAGGACATGGTGGACTACGTTCATCGAGGGCAATGGCTGAGAGCAGCGATACTGGGAGCCAACGACGGGCTGGTGTCGACGGCGTCGTTGATGATGGGTGTAGGGGCAGTGAAGGAGGTCGAGTCGAGGGTGATGATAGTGTCGGGGCTGTCTGCGCTTGTGGCTGGTGCGTTGAGCATGGCGATAGGAGAGTTTGTGTCTGTGTATTCGCAGAGGGATGCAGAGATGTTTGAGCTGAAGAAGCAGAAAGAGGAGGAGGAGGCTCAGGAAGCGGCCAAATGCAAGATGAACAACATGGAGAGAAACATGAAAAAGATGATGAACCAAAGAGGAGAAGATGCACCTGGGGATGGTGGTGGGGGGGGGGGAGTAGGAGTAGGAGGAGGAGATGGTGCAGGAGGAGGAGGAGGAGGAGGAGGAGGAGGAGGAGATGATGCAGGAGAGCCTCCCACACACAACTTGGCAAAACCGCATGCACCCCCGCCCCCCGCCCCTTCGCCCCCCGATACCACCGTTCCCAACCCCTGGGAGGCCGCCGGAGCCTCCGGCTTTTCCTTCGCCGTTGGCGCCTCCGTGCCCCTCCTCTCAGCTAGCTTCATCCATAATTCCTTCGCCAGAATTTGCGTCATGCTCGGCGTCTCCAGTGCGGCCCTCGCTTGCTTCGGGGCACTCGGAGCAGTGCTCGCCGGTGCCAGTGGCCCCAAGGGTGGTGCCCGAGTCCTCATAGGTGGCTGGGTTGCTATGCTAGTTACCTTTTGCTTATTGAAGGCTGTTGGCAATTCTTCCATGTAACATACTCTTCTCATCCCTCCCTCATTGTCTCTTTCGAGTCTCTTTCGCTCACTTCCACATCGTTTCTTTCCCCTCCATGACCATGCAGATCCTTATTCCCAACAAGGGATTCCATCACATGCTCATTATTCCCAAGCTTCTCAATAGCACATATGCATGCCATGTAACATTAAGCATGACCCAAATTTAGTGCATACATGATAGGTTCTTTGTCATTCTGAAATTCCCACTTGTTCCTTAGACCGTCAAAGATTCTAATGCGTGAGTACATGCATGCACACGTGTGTGTGTGTGTGTGTGTGTTTGCATGCACGTGCATGTATGTTCATAAAGGCCCCTCTAGGACATATGAGGTGGACCTCAACACATTATCTGTCAACTCTATCCAAAGCAACTTATTGTACTTAGAGCTTTTAAAAAACTAGTACAGGGCCCATGTATCGCCTCTTTGATACATGTATATATATTTGGCATCATTCCCTCTAGATGTCATATATTCTCACACCTGAATATAGACCTAACAAAACATCGGCACATCGCACCACATTTGTGTTTTTGAATGCTAGTTTCCTATATTGCCTATTCTCAATTCTTAAAATTTGAGACTCTTTTACCATTGATTGTAGCATTCTAGTAGAGCAACTATTGTTTTTAACCATGTAAGTTAAATTTGTCTTCACAAAATTATTTTTATTGGGATCAATAAAGTTGGAGCCCATCTTATTAGTTTTGTGTTGTTTGTATTACTCCATCAACACTAGATGAAGTTTTCCTTATGTAAAAGAGTTTAGTTGAAATTTAAAACAACTATATAATCTACAGATGATTACTAACATACGATCATCTATGTGGAATTTATTTCATATTACTTCTATGAATTATTCAAACTTGAAATTTCTTCTCCAAGCTCAATCAAAGTAGATTGGCAATGTGAATGTATGTACTACGTACTCATGTATTCTGATTCCGATCTTCTTTGCAAATGAATAATCTTTCCGATGAGGATTGTGAGTGCTGTGAATCCATCATACATAGGAGCAATCACATTCATTAGGTCATATGGTAATACCGTCATGGAGCCCAAAGCATATGTATGTTTCCTTCATGGACCCCACAACATTTGGCGACTTGCATGCATGTCCTAGTGGATCAAAACATAATCTTGAGTAGAATTAATAGCCAACATTTTGGGAAATCCTACTAGAGAATGTATGTATTGGATGTACCAATGAAGGAAGATGGTAGGATGGAGTATGCATGAATGGCACAGAAACCCCAATACTTATGAAGGAGCAGTATGAAGGACATTACTACTAGTAACCCCCAAAAGATATGCACGCCCCAATCAGTGCAAAGATACAAAATTGGCAAAGCCAATATGGACTAATTATAAGCAAATGGCATTTTATGAAGTCAATGTAGCCCAGGTGGCCCTCCAACTAGTGAAGCTATTGATGTTACTAATCCACTACAATCCATGCTGTAGGCCACGTGTCACCATGAAAAGCACCAGGTGTGCAGGTCCCAAACCTTTGTCCCATAGCTATGCAAGCCTCCTCAACACCCTAAAAGGGGACAACGGGATGAGAGGATGGGCTTCAATCAACTCAATTATTGCAGGATCATCAATTTAAACTTTGCATATAGGAGTATTGTCCTTCAAGCCTATGTGTCACAAGCACATACTAGGGGTGTCTACACCTCTCAATTAAATGCCACATGTGGAAATTGGCCCACACATGCATATTCCAACAACCCCTCCTCGAAAGTATAAGATTTGAGCATCCCCTTGCTTTGCTTCATTGTGCTTTGTTGGTCCAATTCTTCTTTGCTATCATGGCTTGATCTTCTTCTTATTGCTGCCAATGCGAAACATGTGGGTCAACCAATGTTGGTACTTGTTAATGCTAAAAGCACTCACTCCAAAATCCTCACATCAAATGCATGCTATCGTGTCGGTTGGTTCTTGCTCTATAAATCCCTCACTCATTTGGTTGGTGCGGTAATTGCTTTTTCTAGATGACTAGAGAGGGGCATGTGAATACAAGACAAGTGGACAATGTACCATGATTGTGAGTGGAGAATGGGGAAAACAACTTAGAGAGAGAGAGAGAGAGAGAGAGAGAGAGAGAGAGAGAGCACCATGCCAAATTTGGTCCTATATAGAGGTCTCGAACTTTTTATTATGCCCTAGTTGCATGCGGGCATTGGTGGTTAAAATGGGACCAAAATTGGTGGGACTCTAAATCAAAAACGAAAAAAAATTCATGATAAGATTTGCTACATTTTGAGTAGTGCAAGGTCTTGTTTTAAGGTGCATATACTTTTTTGAATTGCATGCATGACTAATGGATATTCATTAAGGCCGAATGTAGTGCTTCCCATCTTACAATGGAAAAAGACTTGGTGTGCATCTATAAAAATATGGCATGGTGGGTTTGGGATTTATCCATTTTTCTAGGATAAGTGGAACACATTATTCCTAGAATGCATTTTCTTGTATTGTCTTAGTCGTCCACTACTCCGAGACACCCCATGATGTGCTCATGCATGTATAAATCTGCATTTTACTATATTGCTCTCATCCGCCCCTACTCTGCTACTTTGCTCCACACCCCTCCTCCAGCTCTTTTCCGCCCCTGCTCTACTTTGCTCCACGCTCCCTCCTCCAACTCATCTGCTCCCCTACTCATTTGCTACTCACCCACTCATCTTCACCATGCCTACTACCACCCCCCCTCGATGTACTGTGATCCCAATTTTATCTACCTTCTCATATAAGGGGATTGCATTGCACTCACCTGGAGTAGAAATACTTGCACTAGTGGAGACCCTACATTCCCACAGTCGATTCTCCCCATATCTGCATGTCACCACCTTAGATGACATGCTCACCTCTGGCCTCTTTATGGCAGTGCTGTATGGGTTCCCCCTAGACATCAACAAGGGCCTCAGTATTTTCACAACAGCAGAGTACTCTCAACTTGTTGGGGGGGGCATAATTTGAGTTCTGGCAATGTGCATGGTCTTTGGCCTCTCCATCATCTCCTCCTTTGGCTCCCTAAAAAATTTTAATTTAACAAGCTAGATTGGTGGAAATACTGAGTTGTACAAATTCCCTCTTACTCAGACGAGGCTCATAACCACTCAACAATGGATGCAGCTCAGGTCATGGTTTGCTTGGGTGTAGCCATTTTTGGTGAGGTTCAGGAACATTTTTGTATGTGGGTATCTTACATGACCCATAACTTATGCATTGCTCAATGGAATTCGATAAACTTTGTCTTCAAGTTGTAGTACAATTCCAAACTTGAACATGAGAGCAAAAAATTATGGAATAAGGATTTGGAATGAGACCGTTAAAGCATTATAAGTAACAATATATTGGAGAATTTGAGAATCTCCCAAGTCCCTAAGGGATTAAGATTTGACCATATGGCCAAATCTTAACCATCTTGGGAATTCCCAAACTATTTGAAAAATCCCAAATTCCCTAATATAGTGTTAAGTGCTATGATGCATGTGAAGCATGGATCCTGAAGACTATAGGATATAGCAATTTATTCAAAAACATCAAAATTTCGTTCTATACATATATGCAACCAAGTAATCATTAGTGCACTACATGAGCTTCTCTTCAACCCAAGGACACACCTAAATGAGATCATTATGCATGGGTTAATGGGCCTCCAATGTTGTGCCAAAGTGATGCATACTAATTGGAGGGCACAATCCATAACTTTATTTTGATTTGTTGAAAACCAAAACAGATTGAAAATTTGGAAACCAACTATTGGGACTAGTGCATTGTGGTCTGAGGGTGGTCTTAAAACATTGATAGCTGTTGCTATTGGTATGTAGATTCACCCTAAAATGGAAGAAGTTGGAAAAGTGCAATTTGTACATGTGCAAATATATTTTAATAAATCCAACACTATTTACAATTTTGAATTGTTTCTTTTTCGATGCACTTGCTTGCTATATGGCTCATAAGCATGCCAACACTATTTACAATTTTGAATTGTTTCTTTTTCAATGCACTTGCTTGCTATATGGCTCATTGCATTTAATAATACATAACATCAAACTCAATAGAGTGCCCTTTGGCCTATTTGTGTTTTGAAGCATTTTAGGCCACATTGCACTTGTTTAGGATATCCAATTTTGCTGACATTTATTGTCAGAGGGGGAAAAACCGGCGGCTAAAGTTTTGCTATTCCCCCAAATTTCAAATTTTCACACCTCCCACCCATCAAATCTTGGAAGATTGAAGTACTTGCAACCTGCCCTTGCCCTGCAAATGCCCTACAACCCGCACGCACCTCGACGTGACCTTGCGTAGACTTTAGTTTACCATTGTCTTCTTTCGGGTAAGTTGTCTTCTATTCTTTGCTTGCCTCACCAGTTAGCTTCTCTGGGTGTATTCTAGACTGATCATGGCCATGGCGTCAATGGCAACATGCAACTCGCCATGGCTTGCAAGAGAAGCAGACAGAGGCTGTGAGATAGGAAAGCCGAAAAGCCAGGTCAAGGCACAAGGAATAGAGTGTGGGTTGAGGAAAGCGTTGGCACGGTATCGAATTGACAACGGAAGACACTTTTGCAACATCTATGAAGGGAGAAACAATGAGAACAAAGAAGACTTCTTACAGAGCAACAATAAGAAGCGGTTGGAGATGCATGCATCTGATCATTGGCATTGGAGTGAAGAACACGAGCTGTGGTGTCATGATTGGTGGGAGCATTTGAGGCAGCAACATTAGGCCATTCAAGTGATTACCAATCTTGAGTCTTCACAAGATTTAGCCTGTACCCTAAAGTTCATAGAGTAACAACCCTACCAACACCTTGGGAGATGTACGCCCAAGAGGCGATGCTCTCTAACCTGAGAAATGGCCTACAGAAAGTGAAAGGGGTGCATAGCTTAGATCAACTAGTTGCAAAGAGGGCAACATTAGCTATGTTGGTGTCTCGTGAAACAAAAGAGAAACTGCTTGGGTGCATAATGTCAAAGATGTTGTTAATCAAAAGGACCAACGTGGCTCCAGCAGTTGAATGTAGAGCAGAAGCAATGCATGATTATCCCGATTCGAGAAGTCCATAGGCTTCGCAAGAAAAGGAGAGACAGCCTAAGTGCGGAAGTCATTACTATAGTGACGATTTTTTGGCACAAAAATACAAGAGTTTCTCTAGATAGAAAGGACATCTAAAAGAAGTGGACGGGACGAAAGGTGTTTGAGGAGCACATCATACACATTCTAGATACAATGCAGTTTAGTGGTGGTGCCTAAACCAACCCAGTGGTTGTTTGTGATTGAGCTTTGGGATAGTTTACTTGTTTCTTTTCTTAAACTAGGCTTGGCCTAAATGTGATTGTCCTAACCAGTGGTTGGAACATCATGCAACCGGAGGTTGGTTCAGCTCAATCACTAGAAGTGTGATTGTCCTAAACCAGTGTGGTTGAACAGACATTAGTTGTTGTCCAGCCCAGTGGCATGGTTGAGCATAAATTAACAGCAACATATTTCGTAATATATTATCATTTTACTAAACTAGCCTGGTGGTTGGAACATCATGCAACCATGGCTGGTTCAGCTCAATCACCAGTTATGTGATTGTCTTGAACTAGTGTGGTTGAATAGACATTAGTTATTGATAAGCGCGGTGGTTGAAATTATTATGTTTCTTAGTACTTAAATTTGTTAAATTTAATTTCTTGCTATTTGACCACTGTTAAATTGTGGAATTCAGAAATGAAAAGAAATATATTGTTATTTTCTAATGGTGAAATTCAGAAATGAAAAGCAATATACTTGTTATTGTCTAATTTGTGAAGTTGAGACCGTCAGGCTAAACCATCCCGGTGGTTGAAATTGTGACAATGTCCTAAACCATCCTGGTGGTTGAAATTGTTACTGTCCTAAACGTGTCCTAAACTAGCCCGGTGATTAATATTGTGACTATCCCAAACCAACGCGGTGGTTGAAAGTTGTTTTGCTTCATTATATACTTTAATTAGATTGTGTTTTGTATTCTTCTAGTAGTAGCAAAAAGGGGGCTCATTGTTTTATTGTTCCCGCATGTTGGTTCAGCAGACGGAGTTGTATCTCAAGTTTGTGGATCAAAATCTGGACATTTCAATTGGGCACAGGAGCTTTAATCATTTAAGCCCTAGTATGTCTAGGAAACTCAAAGACATGAATGTTTGTTGTTGCAAAACACACATAGACTTTGACCTGGCTCGACAAGCTATGAATGACTTGAGATCTGGTCATGTTGGAGCATTGATCAATGGTGACCAATGCCCATGCCTCCCCAATGAATGTGCAGTTTGTAGGCCACCTGGATCCTCATCATCATGTGTTGCAAGGGAGGGTAGGTTTTATAGCCTGAGGTCTCTATGGGAGCTAGTGGTTTGTCTAAAGGGAGACCCTGAGTGGCATAGGATTGAATGCATTTGAAGCACATGCAAGCATTGCAGTTTGAAGCTGAAAAAGAAGACATTCAATGTCTGTCCAAATGAAATGAGGGAAGACAACCACGTTGCTCTAAAATGGAGGAGATTTGAAAATGTCAATGTTGAAGGATCCGGTTAAAAGAGATAGCTACTGTCATATAAGAGCACCCAGCCAAGGGAGCTTGTAGGTCACGTGGTTCAATCCATCCCAAAATATGTGCTTCACAATTCCACGGCTAGCTAGTAGGATAAGCAGTTCAGGACGTGCCTTGCCAATTTTCCCCGTGACACTATTGTATCTGTCATAGATTTTGCAGAAAGTTATTCTTTTCAAGAGCAAGATGAGATACAAAGTGCTCACTGATACAACAAGCAGATAAGTTCGTACAATTGACACATGGTAGATCACGAGTAAACTTGGTTGAGTGTTTTGAACCTTGGATGAGTTAACTCACTAGTCAAATTAACTGTGGTAAAGATTCACCATGGTCAGGGTTAGGATTAGTTAAAGGCCACATCATCAAAGGCCTCTTCTTCACAGAAACTTCGACAAGCCGTAACTTCCAATCTAGGAAGAATTTGTATGTGCTCCAAAAAGGAAAAATGATCGTCTTTTTGACCTCTATGCATCTATCAGATCAAAATCATTGTTAGCAATTAGACACTGCCAATATTGAAAGAAATCAATTGGTAAGACCTTTGCAACAAATGACAAATCAAAGCATGGATGCACACATCGCTATCATAAGCATGCCAAAAGCACAAGTGCATGAGATGATCATAGCAACGAACATGGCATCCACACATAAAGCATTAAGGCACATGGAAGAACAAAGCAGCATGCATCAAGCTACATCAAGCGAAGAAGCAAACGCCATCGACATCAAGCATTGAGAAGCAACATCCTTGCCACCTTTAGCCCATGCGTTTGTAAATCAGGCCTGACCACCTGAGAGTAGCCATGTAAGCACCCACGGGAGGTATTGACATGTAAAAACCACACTTGACCACCTTAAGTAGCAATGCATGCACTAAGGGGAGGTGATGGAATGTAACTCACATCTGACCACCTTGCACTAGCCAAAGGATCATGGCACCAAGGGGAGGTGTTGAGATATGGTGCCATGAGCACATAGATTAAAAGGCAAAGGTATGTGATAAGGAATGTATTAAAGTAGCCACCCTAAGATGTGGACTACATGATGTGGAGGTGTGGATTGAGGATATCCACAAGGAGAGATGTGGATGAGAGGATCCCACATGGTTGACTATTCAAAGGGCACTCTCTATATAAGAGGCCTATCATGTTTTGTTGAATATATATTGCAAGATATAGATTTTCTATCTCCCTCTTATGTCTTATTTAGTGTGCTTTGAGCCTCCTTAGTTCTTCTACTAATCTTGAGTGCACTACGTTTAGCACGATCTTACATTTGTTAACAGTAAATTTGTGTAGTAAATAGTAAGATGCATGTTCATAATGATATGATAAAAGAACACTTACTTGAACACCCCATGAAAGCCTATAAATGAATTGACAAACCAACAATGGTTGTCATCAAGATTCCATACTATCAAGCTCCAATGTGAGCTACATCACCAATAAAGAGCGATGAGATTTATCACAATATTAAGTATTAAATGACACCATATTATAATTAAAAGAGTAAAAGAAAGATTGAGGTGATACTTCTCATAATATGGCATAAAGACGACTAGCATCATGCGATCCAAGTCTAAAGGTTGTAGCATTGAACAAACATCATCAACCGTCTTCTTGGTATCGCCAAGTACAGCTGAAAGGAGAGAATCGAGCATACACACACAATTCTGTACTGATCTAGGAAAGTGAGATATAACCGTACTGCAGAACAATAAATAAACAAATGTTAGAAGCAGATTGAATCAAATGATTGAAGTATCAAGCCAAGAGATGTTCATATGAAACCTAAGGATGGCCATCATGACTTTGTCATTAGCCTCTTTCAAAGGGTTGGAGAGGACTATAACTTCCTCACTACCAAATTTCAGAACATGAGGTCGCTTGCTAATGACAACCCTGACCTCAAAAGAGCTCCCCATTTTGTCCAATACAGCGGTTACATTAGGACAACTTATGGGTATAGCAACCAATGTTTCCTCTAGATGCTCCAACACGTTATAAATAAATGCCTTGATGATAGATGACATAAATGCATGTAGGTGCAAGTCTGTATATGTCGACAATGAGGTTTCATTGCCAAATTAAAAATTTTAGCAAGGAGCAAAAAGCAATTATATCTGACTCTCCACCCACAGCTGTGGCCATCATTCTATTTCACTGCGGGGCACGTTATATACTCTATTTAATCTTCTAAGTCACCTTCCATTTTCATAAGTGCATCTATAACACCTACCAACTGTCGAGTCGATCTACACATCAAAATAGATAACATAAATGAATGTGTGCATTGCATAGGATGCATCTCATTACTGTAAATTTGTGACACAGGTCGGTTATACTTACTCTGACACACTACCATGAATTGACAAAGAAACATTGCTTGGCTAAGATGTCCATAGTCACCAAGCTCCAATGCGAGCTGCATTATCAATTAAGAAGAATTATTATTTGACAGAATCCTCCACAATGTAAGAGATAAGCTAAGTAGGGATTGATACTCACTCCTCGTGATATGCAGTAAAGATAACTCGTGCTGCAGTCAAATCAACAGGTTGTAACCATTAAAAACATCATCTATGGTTTTTTGCTTATTACTAAGTACATTAGAAACAAGAGGATTGACCATATATGCACATCTCCATATATATAGGGGAAGTTGTTCTAAAACCATACTACAATAAAAAGAAAAGAATATTAGTTCATTTGATCCAATGGAAATACAAAACATAAAGTCAAGAAAAAGTTTGTGTCAAACGTGAGGATGGCTATTATGACCTTGTCATTAACCTCTTTCTTGGAGTTTGAAAGGGTCGAAATGTCCTCTTCATCGAATAGAAAAGTAAAAGTTTGTTCTCGAACTTGAAACCTAACTTGAAATGACTTCTCCGATGGATAGCCAGAGCAGCTTTGCTTTCTTGAGATGAGCTTCCTATATTCTGTACTCCAGTTATGTCCTCCTCATCCTCCTCCTTTTCCTCCTTCTATAAAAGGATAAAATAATTATGAGATTCAAAAATTTTAATTAATTATAATTAAAAAAAGGCTTTTAAATAAATAAAGAAAATTAAAGATAAGTTTTCATAACTCTAGATATCTTCGTGGGTCTTTTTATGTAACCTTCTGAGGCAAGGTCAATGTCATATCCATCTCCTTCAGCTTCCTTACTATCACTGGTGTCCTCACTATCATATCCAGAGCTTTCAGCATTTTCATCCTCTTTCTTGCTCTCATCATACATGGCCATCTCTATGTCAACATCCACTTCATGTGAGATCGGACCTTTCTTATCATACTTTATTGTGAGAGAAGCCATGGTATCAAGGGATTCCAAGCAAACAGGGCTCTCACTAATATTTACATGGTGTCCTTTTTTTATAAGAGCTTCAAACAAATGTCCCATTTGACACAATGTGACTTCCCATCTGGGCGGCAGCAAAAATTCCATCATACTAATTAAAAGATCAGCACTTTTTGCTGGCCTTTCATAGTGATTTGCATTAGGATGGAGGGAGTTGGAGCTTCATGCTCTTCTAGCACTAGTTGCAATCTCTTTGCATTCCCTCTTATGTTGTTCTATAAGGAGTGATCATTGTAAGGGCTCTTCATGCACAAGAAAAGGTTTCAAGACTCTGTACCTTGAGACCACATTCTCTCTTATCCCTCTTTCTTGAGTATATACCATTGTAAATCTTAATCTCATTGCCATATTATTTTTCTAGGGTAGCAAAATTTTTTTCCTTGTCATCTTTATCAACAAATATGACTATGTTATATAGTCCCACTCTACCAATGGTGGTATGTAATATTCTATCAAGGAGTTGCGAATGTCATCCAGTGATATTTCATAGAGACAAAGAAAAGCTGAGGCCTCTCCCATGCAGTGTTGTTGGGACAAGAAATCATTCAATGAAACTCCCTTGCACTCAACACTCTTTCCAGAATCTGAAACGACCTCATGTATGAAAAAAAAGCCCTTGTTCAAAGTTTTTGCTTTTCTGAGAGTGTGCTTATTGATGACTTTTTGTGCATATGCATACACATTTTTCAAAATGTCACTTGCTATAGAAGGAGTAATTTCAGATCCATCATCTTCTACCTTCACCCATTTATGCGCCCAAGCCTTCTGTTTAGCCGATGGTAAAGCTGATGCCATCTGCCTACTATGATCAATTTTACATTGGCTAATTGGAATTTTTTTTTGCCAGCAAATATTCAATTGCACTCTTTACTGCATCATGCTTGACCTATTGGATGATGCAACTTCCATGCAATGATCTTTATCCTTTTTGTCAAAAAACCATTCTTTGGACATTAATTTCTCTGCAGCAAGACTTGCATATTTGTCTAGCAAGTTTCTTAGAGGCCTCCACATCCGAGCCGTCATCTCTTTTTTCTCAATCTTCTTTGCCTGTCTTTAATCAATGATGGAGCCTCATATGTGACATCTCCCTTCTCACATGCAAGACACACATCTTTACCTGATGGAAAACTTCATCACTATGGAAAAGTATGCTTGTGTAGTCTTGATACCTACCCCTTACTGTCTTAAAGCTTGTAATCACCTTTGTTCTTTCCTACTTTCCCCTTGGTACAATGGCACTCAAGCATGTGTAGAAGTCAACAAGATTATCCACTTTAGTTATAGTTCTTTTGAGAGTGGTCACAGGAGAATGAAAAGTTCTCCATATGGTCCTAGCTTTGATCAACATCTCTGAAGTGGAGGTGATCTTTCATAGTGTATGAATGTCATGATTAAGTCTTTCTGACTCAATCAAATATTTTTTCTCGTTCTTGAAGATACAAATGCTTGCAGAATAGTAGTGGAATTGAGGCACACTCACAAAGGTTTGATAAGTAATTTCTCCTTTGTTGTATGCCTCTCTAGAATGCTTATTACAAGCATAGGCATAGTGCTGACCATCTATTGCCTCAAATGGGCAATGAGCTAAGAAATTTCTCTTGGCATCTTTCATATGTTGTTCTAGATCATTCACTGAACTCTGTCCTTCCTAAAGTGGGGAACTTGTTTTCTAAGGAACTTCGTTAATTGCATCTCAAAATCTATAGGCTGAAAGAAATTGATAGATTGACTAGAATCTCCTTTGACTGGCCAAAATACCCTTGGACGAAGTACCAAATTAGAAACAACTGGTTTTTTTCCATCAATCAAAGCCTAAAAAATCTTTTTAGCATAGACAATATCTAAGGTCAGGTACTATTGGTGAAGACGCTTGCTTCGACCACCATTGAAGCATGTACAACTTGAGTCTTCTAGCTCCATATATATCCTGGATCTTCATTTGTCACTGCCTCATTCAAGCGAAGATTTAGGTTCTTCATTGATAACATTTCTGCTTTTGAATCAGACTCCATTTCAAGACCCTCTGCATCCTCTTCATGCTCTTCCTCTTCTCTTCTTTGCCCTTTCTTTGTAGATGAACGACCGCTTTTTCGAGTTATAGGACTTGGAATTGTAGCTCATGAAGTACTCGCCTTTTGCATTTGATGTCGGGGTTTATTTTTTAGGGGTTCTATGTGAACTGCTTTAGATCGACCTACTTCTTCTTCTATTACCTCCACTTCAAGTATACTCAAGGGTTGCACTTGTTCTGTTATTCCATCAACTTCATGAGTTACACCATCTAAGTGAGTAATACCATGAACAAGAGATGCATGTGCATGTCCTATCTCATCTAATGCATGTCGTGCCTCAACCAATTCAATTCTTATCTCATATGCATGTGCATGTCCTGTATCATCTGATGCATGTCGTGTCTCAGCCAATTTAATTCCTATCTCAGATGTAGATCCCTTGTAAGCATCCACGTTTACAAGACCCTCAAACGCTACAATGTGAACATTCAATCTCATCCACTCCAGTTCCCCTCTCATTTGTATTACCATGAATGAGGTCTACATGGCATGTCTCGTCACTTCCTTTCTCATGTGTGGATTCTTACACCTTAGGTCCCTCTAATGAAGTTGAACCTTATTCAATGACACCCTGAAAGTATTCAAGGATTATCTTTGAGTGCATTTTTCTTGCTTCCTCAATGGGAAATTCCTCCCACACATGTTGGAGGATCTCCAATGCAGGAACCAATTTAGGAAATCTAGGTGCTTTTGGCAGCGGCATCACAAAGTGCATTGCATTTTTCTTTAAAAGAAGAAACAATCTATTGCTCATTCTTGACTTTGTATAAATCATCATTGTATTGCTATCTTTGTCAATTTTTATTCCTATTAAGGTACCCCCTTGAATCAAATTGCTATTTGAGAAAGATACATCTGATGCTTGCTCATCTTTCTCCAACTCTCTCTTTGTCATCACTAGAATGAGATTTCCTTTGCTCAGTACCAAGAACCATGCTTTCTTTGTTGTGTCAACAATGGTCCAGTTTGTGAAGTCCTTCAAGGCATAAATTCTTCCATTGTATTTCAGTGTCCTACCATTGACAAATGTTGTAGCCTCTAGATCCATCCTATATTAAAGCACAACAAAAATTTTAGGTACAAATAATATAATACTTTTGCATGAAAACTATAATTACTTTGATAAATCAAAAGTACAATGAGTCCCATCAATACACCTCAAGTTTTCATTCTTCCCAATCATATAAGTGTCAATTTCATGCTTTGGGAATAGCCTAAAAGGCTTTACAAGGCTTAAATACATGCATAAATGTTTAAAAAAATAAGGATTTACAATGAACTCGTGGATATTGTAAAATGAAATAAAGTACAATCGAATACAAATATGAAGTCTGTATGATGTAAGTGCAATATCCTCTGTTAACTCCCACAACTAGTACAAATATACTATGCTCTGTCCAGTCCCATAACTAATACAACTATAATCTGTCCTGTCCACACTGATACAACTTCCAATCATCTTCAAAGTTTTAAAACCTTGATCGTTGCTTAAATGGTAGGGTTATTGTGAGTGTGAAACCGAATGTGAACGAATGGACTCACTCTAATTAGGAACTAGTCGAAAAATTTTGAGC
>NC_141619.1:20671317-20778817 GCF_047967505.1 Dipteris shenzhenensis
TTGGACATTATTAAATAAAGGTATCCTTTTGAAGATATTGGAACACATGAGAGAAATAATATTGAATATACATGAATTTTTAGACATACTATTAAAGACAAATGAACATATAATGGATGAAATCCTATTGATGATACATGAATTTTCAATAGAACTGTTATTCAAAAGATTTGATGGATTGAATGTAGCTTTAATACATTATCCCTTTTACAAGAGTGTTTGAGTTTAAGGCTTGAAACATAAGAATGAATTTGTGTTGAAGCCTAGTGGTTTGTTAAGGATATGTGAAACTTGAAGTAAAAGTACTTACAATGGAAGGGATTATATCAAGATCCTATTAAGTACATGTGAACATATAGTAGAATAATTCTACATAAAATCAGTGGATCAAACTTAATGGCTCAAAAGCAAAAAGGGATGATGGTGCAACCTAGGGGCTACTCTACGGCACTATGGCAGCAATCTTTGTAGTTACTATCAAAGGTAGTGTAACTTTTTTGTCAAGGAAAGAGACGCGAACCACTCCACAAGATAAATGGGTGCTCACATTAATATATTTTTGAGAGTCAGAGGATAGTGGCTGTAGACTACAAAATCATCACTTTGAATAAATTTGGCAAGATTCTTCTGATAGAAGGAATAATTTCTATTGCACTAAAGATGAAAGAAAATTATCAAAAGGCTGATACAAGGCTCAAAATCACACTGGTGCTACTAGGCTTAATAGTCGTAGACTAGTAGTAGTACTAGTGTATTTACTAAGTAGTGTGCATGCCTCTCATCATTAAAATTCATAGTCTTCAAAAATATATAATACACAAGTCAAAGTATTCTAATTAGTTTTATCATCCTAATGTTGAAACTGACTTAAATTCATAGTCTTCAAAAAGGTATAATACATAAGTCAAAATATTCCAATTAGTTTTATTGTCCTCATGTCGAAACTGACTTTCTCTTCCTTCGTCTCCTATGAGCTTCAAACCTTTAATCCATTAATCTCTCAAATAGTAAGAATGGTGTTGTATTAAGAGACGATGATATCTAAAGTGATCTACAAATACTAAGAATGGTCTTATATTAAGAGGTGATGATATCTCAAGTGTTATACAAACCGTAAGAATGGTTTTGTATTAAAAGGTGATGATATCTCAAGTGTTCTACAAATAGTAAGAATGGTTCAAGTGTTCTACAAAAGTATTAGGTACCTCTTAGTGGCTGAAGGGAAGGAGTGATGATATCTCAAGTGTTCTACAAATAGTAAGAATGGTCTTGTATTAAGAGGTGATGATATCTCAAGTGTTCTACAAATAGTAATAATGGTTTTGTATTAGGAGGTGATGATATCTCAAGTGTTCTATAAAACTATTAGATACCTCTTAGTGGTTGAAGGGAAGGGGTTGGAAGTATGGGCAAAATCTCTAGGAACTACAGGATGGTTGCAAGAACAATTTTGAATGTCATAAATGACACTTGGGTTTTTCAACATATGGGTGAACTATTTTTAAACATTTTCTTTCATGGTTGATAACACTTTTAATAAGAAGAACCATTTTGAATGTCATAAGTGTTGATGCAATCCCATGCTATGAAGTCTACAGAAAGTTTTTTTTCCCCACATATGGGTGAAGTGATGTTTATGTTACTAAGTTCAACATATCAAGCAACGCATTTGTTTTGATTATTGAAGGAGTTTGATAAAAAGACCCATTTCAAATGCAAAAGAATTGTTGTATTAGTAATGGAATCCGCTTTGGAGTGGAAATTCGGTTTCTTTCAAACCACATACTATTGTTGCATAATGTGAGTATGGCTCCAATTGGAAGTTAAGGTAGACTATAATTCGCAATATTGGTATAGTTACACATAGTGACATAAGTTTTATTTTCGACAATTTTCCCAAATAGTGGTTTCCACAAAGCTATGTTGAATACCTCGATAAGGAAATTGTGGAAAAGCTCGCTCGCTTTTTTGGGCCCGCTCGCTTTTCCTCGCTCGCTCTATCGACTGCCTCTCTCTCTCTATGTTTTATAAGAGTTTGAGTATCAAGTGATAGCCTAGCGGCTCTCACTTATTTCTATTTTCTATGATATTGTATGGGATTGAGAGGATGAGTGGAATGGCTCATTGTAAATACCATAGGTATGAATTATAAATACCTTGGTATGGGGTGAGAGTTATTTGTGTATGGAATATTATGAGTTTTTTAGAAAATAGGAAGAGTGAGTCATATAAAGAGGTGGGCTCATGTCCATGTGTTCCAATAATATAAGAGAGGCCACATGCCAAGCGTGTGGAAGGCATGTGGAGGAGTGTGAAGTCAAGAGGAATCCTTCTAGAACTCCTATGTGGAATAAGGAGGATGTGGACATGTGGAAAAGAGAGGGTCCCTATGGGCTCCATGTGAGAAGACTCTTGACTTTCTCAATATTTTAAGAGTCTTGAGCATCTTTTGATGGGACACATGGCAAGAGTAGCCAAAAAGGACATGGATGGTGACATACATGCTTATGTGATTGATGGGGAAAGGAATCTACAGGCAGCAATTATTGTAAATGGGTGAAGGAGGGTAACAAAATCTCTATAAAAGGAGCCCTCCTCTCCCTTGTTCATCAGAATCTCTTCCACCATTAGGCCTTATGTTGCTGTAGTTCTAGTCTCCCCAAGCCTCTTCCATGAGCCTTCTCTCCCTCTTGTAGATATTCTCTTATGTAGACTCTTGAGTCCATCTCTCTCTAGTTTATTCTCTCTCTATGAGTAGTCTTGGAGCTTCCGCTCCCTCTTGTATGTATGAAACCTCTTCTTCTCCCTTGTGTTTGTAGTGTTGGAGTGGATTCTCACTCTATTTGTAATGAAGGTCACTTCAGGTTCTCTCTCTTGAGTGTCCCTTCCCTTTTCTTTCTTTCAAAGCCTTAAAAGTTCTTTCTATTCGGCTGCTCACTGTGCACACATGGTCCCTATGTTTACCGAGCCACCATGCAAACTTCTTCCCCTCTTCTAGGCGAAATCTATGAGGGGTGGATCATTGATGAAGGTGGAGTCTTGAGGGAACATCCTGCTCAGGCGAAATTAGCCTGGGTGGAGGGTAGTTTTCATGACAGTTTGACCCCTGTTAGTGTTTTGCTTATAACTTTCTGCTCGGTAGTCCAATTGCAATGAAATTTATATCAACGCGAAGCTCTTTTCAAGGCGCATGTTTGTATGTGATCAGATCTTGAATCAGATACTGCTACAAAAAGTTATGAGTCTCTGTATCTGACAGTCTGTTTTCATGACAGTTTTTACCCCGTCTAGTAAACTGTCCATAACTTTTTGGCCGCTTCTCTATTTCTTACAAAACATATATCAGCGCGAAGCTCTCTTTAAGGCGCATGTCTCTATGTGCTTAGATGTTGAATCAAATACTGCTGCAAAATGTTATGGGTCTCTGTGTTTGACAGTCTGTTTTTATGACAGTTTTTACCCCCTTCCAGTAAACTGTCCATATCTCTTCAACCGTCTGTCTGTATTCAATGAAACTTATATCAACGCGAAGCCCATCTTAAGGCGCATCTCTTTCTTTTCTTGAATCTCTAATATCATGTCTCTATTGAAAGTTATAGGCCTCTGTGTCTAATGACAGTTTGTAGAGTGTTTTGAGCTAAGTGTAAAGGTGTCTATGAAGGAGGTGCAATGTTTCCTCGGAATCTACCCATCCGACCCAATCAGCCCCTTCAAACTCCTCGATGTATATCAGTTCATGTCATGTTGAGTCGCAATATCTTCTTTCAACAACGTATCACTCTTCTCTTTGGTGCAGACCGGCTCGCTGAGATTATGGCCTCTGCTGATCCTTTCCTTCTCCCTATGCTTGATTACAACATCACTTGGGATGTTACCATCTTCATTCTCATCTAAGGGAGGAAAGTATGGTGTGGTATCTTGGCATAAAAGCTTCTTTCTAATGTCCCATTCTCAGTGATAAATATCTTTTGCTGTCAGTTCGAAAGCAGCAGGAAGTGAAGAGGTGCGTGAAGTTTATTACCCCCAACTTCATGTCACATCTTTTGGTGGAGGAGATGGGTATGTTTGGTATTGGATTCATCCCACCTTACTAAACGGTCTCAGGTGTACTTGATTGCATGTTATGCCTAGAAGAGGCATGTGTTTTGATGAGATAAAGAAGATGCCTGGAAGAACTCCATTAGAAGAGATTGCAACCCGTTTAAGAGAACTTGAAGATTGTGAAGGTGATGCTCAAGCTATTCGCACAGTCACCATGATCATATCCTTTATGTTTGCACTGTTGAATATGTTGGTGAATCGACAACACCGGCAGTAGGCACAATGATAGATTGGGGATTGTTCCATGCACTGGCAGCTTGGTGTGAAGAAGAGTTGAGTCTTTGGGTAGTTTTCGACTATAACAGTGGAGTGGTGATTCTTAATGCTTTCAACTTCTTTTGCTATGCAAATGATGAAGATTACAATATCTTGAAGCTTTTATGTGCACTTCCTATTGTGAGAAGGGTGATTCTAGAATGCATGTATACACAATGTTTTCATGGTGCTGGTTGGTCACTTATTTTTGAAGATTTTGTTGAGGATCACATTGTGGAGGGTTTTCAACAAGTGGTTATGCATAATAAGTTGGTCTTGGTATACTAAGGCTCTGTGGGATCTTGTTCAGATCTTGTTTGGGATATTATTTGGATCTTGGTGTTTCCTTTTTGTGTTTCATCATGGTGAAGATTCCAGTGTTTCGAGGGACCCAAGGGGAAGACCCAGAGTCTTATCTTCGGGATTTTGTTCGAGGATGCCAGCTTTCTGGATGGTCCATGAAGGATTGGGCGGAGATTTTGCCTGATTTTCTTGAAGGTGTAGCCTTGAGTTGGCATGAGACCTTGCCGGACTCTACCAAGGAGGACTGGGACCAAGTGGTGGCAGCAATGAAGCAGAGATTTGGGGCAGTGGAGTCGCCAAATGCTTTGATATTGCAATTGGACCGGTTCTGTCAAGGAGAGGGTGAGTTGGTCTCTGCGTTGGCAATCCGATATGAAACTTTATGGACAAAGTATGAAAGGGCAGCTTTGCGAGCTGTGGCATCTGCATCATCCGCCCCGCAAAGTCTCTCAGGGATGGAGCACTTAAAGATGAGCAAATTTGTTATGGCTTTGGAGCCTCGTCTTCGCTCAAAAGTAATGAGTAAAGATCCAACAACATACATGGAGGCGCTTCGCATTGCGACCAAGAAAGAAGCTTCTCTTAAGATTGAATCCTCTTTTGTGTCTTCAACAGCTTCAACTTCTAAGGTGGAGGTAATGGGCACTCCTCAGGTACCAAAGTCCTCTGAGTTAGATCATAATATCTCCCAATTGATGGCAGAGTTTGCTGATTTGAAATTGCATTTGGTTAATGCACGACAACCTAGAGCACCAAAGAGTGAAGATAGGCCTCGAGATAGGAGTGGGGTCACTTGCTATGAATGTAATGAAAAAGGTCACTATCGCCCCGAGTGTCCTAGATTGAGAAAGAAAGAAGAAAAACAAGTATCCTTGTTAGAAGCTTCTTCAAGGGATGAGGAAAGAGAGGTAATGATGGCTAAACGGGGGCGTGGTAAAGCAAAAGAAGAAGAAGAAAGCAAGGAAGAAGTAGATGAGGAACATCAGGAAGAGGAACACCATAGTAAGAAAAAGAAGGCATCTAGAAGGAGAATTAGCCAGTCAGACTTTCCTTTAGGACAAGGAATTCAAAGCTATGACTTGTTGTCCGACCTTAAAGAAAAGGAAGCTCATATTACCTTTGGTCAATTACTTGCTTTGTCTCCAAAACTATGGAAGGAATGGGGAAAACTAGCAAGCACAAGAGTGTCAAAGAAGAAAAAGAAGAAAAGTGCCATTCCTGTTGTTCAAAAGGTAGATATAGATGTTGGTGATGATGTACCTGTGGTTGATGCAATCATTGATGGTCAAGTGATTTCTAATGTGTACATTGATGGAGGTGCATCGATTAATGTCATGAGTGAGAAGACCATGATAGATGCTGATTTAAAATACTCTAGTACTACCTCTCCTTATTGCATCAAATTGGCTAACAACACTAGGGTTAAGACCTTGGGAGTTGTGAAGAATCTAGAAGTGGATGTATGTGGAATTTCTGTGCCGACTACTTTTCAGGTGATCCCTACCAAGCCAGATGCACGTGCCTATCCATTGATTTTGGGAAGGCCTTGGCTATGCAAGGTGAAGGCTGTTTAAAAGTGGGATACTGGAGAATTGATTTTGCAGGGAAATGATAAGAAGGTGCGCTACAACATCAGAAGCCGCAAAAAGGAAGTTGGTAAGGAGGAGTCTTCAACATCAGAGAGTTCAAGCTCTGACTTAACCGATGAAGAAGAAGAGACAGGGTGTAGCTCCGAGGAGTCCAACTCAGAGGGTGAGGTGGAAGGAGTGGCCTTTGGTCTTTGTCTTGGTGCTGATCGGGATGAGTCAGGAAGGAACAAGGTGGTGGTGCAAGAAGATCCTGTAGAGACACTTCATGTGGAGGATGTGGAGCACACTAAACGACGCCAATGCAATGAAGAGCTTCTTGGTGATTCTCTATCAGGTAGTGAGAAGCTCCAGTACTTAGATATGCTGGATGATTTTCCATGTCTCTTTGCAACAAGCTATTCACAGGTTCGGCCAGTCTCTCTTGTGGAGCACAAGATTGAGTTGAAGCCAGAAAGCAAGCCAGTTGTGCAACGCTTAAGGCGATTGGGGGTGATCCAAGCTGAGGCATTAAAGAAAGAGGTAACACAACTACTTGAGGCAGGATTCATCTTTCCTGTTGATGATTCAGAATGGATATCTCCTGTAGTTGTCACACCAAAGAAAGGAAATAAGTGGCGAGTTTGTGTGGACTTTCGTCCTTTGAATGCATGCACTAAGAGGGATCATTTTCCTTTGCCATTCCAAGATGAAATACTAGACCAAGTAGCAGGGCATGAGATGTATTCTGTATGTGATGGGTATTCTGGGTACTTTCAAATTCGTATTTGGGAGGAAGATCAAAAGAAAACATCATTTGTCACACCTTGGGGAGTTTTTGCTTATAGAGTGATGCCTTTTGGGTTGACCGATGCACCAGCTACATTTCAAAGGTTCATGAGTCAAGTCCTGGAGCCTTACTTGGGAGGTTGACCGATGCACCAGCTACATTTCAAAGGTTCATGAGTCAAGTCCTGGAGCCTTACTTGGGAAAGTTCATAAGGGTGTTTTTGGATGATTTTTGCATTTATTCTCGACGCATAGATCACATGGAGAAGTTAAAGATGGCCTTAGCTAGGATTGATGAAGCAAAAGGGTGTCTAAATCCTAGCAAGTGTCATTTGGCTCAAACAAAAGTAGTCTTGTTGGGGCATATTGTGTCTCAAGAAGGCTTGCAAATGGATCCTGACAAGGTTCAAGCAATCATGGCATTGCCAAGTCCTGAGAGTGTCACTGGTGTTCGCAGAATTCTAGGAAAGAGCAAGTATTATCAACACTTTTGTGATGATTTCACAGAGATAGTGCATCCCATGAACTTGTTGACAAGAAAAGGAGTTTCTTTCCAATGGGGTGTGGAGCAACAAGAGTCTTTCCAGCTACTTAAGGAGGCCATGAGTAAGGGCCCAATATTGAAGCCCCCTGATTGGTCTCAAGACTTTTATGTAAATCCAAGTGTATCTTTGCATTCAGTTGGTGCTGTATTGCTACAAAAAGGAGAGGCAGGTAGAATGCAACCCATCTATTATGCCATCCGACAGCTTATAGATGTGGAAACAAGGTATGAAGAAATGGAGCAGCAAGCTCTCTCTTTGGTGTTTTCTGTCAGAAAGTTTCGCTCCTATTTATTACCTCGACCATTTTTCTTCCTTACCTCTCAGTCTATATTAGCATATCTAGTTTGTAAGCCTAATCCTGGGGGGAGATTTGCAAAATGGTTGTCAGAGCTTCAAGAGTTCTCTTTCTCTTTTGTCACTGAAAATACCACTAGGTCCACTATAGCAGATTTGCTCACAAGACGAGAGGATCTAGGAGAAGGAAAGAAATGTAAGGAGAACATTAAAGATGAAAGGGATACACCACCAACAGCTTTTGTTTTGTATTTTGATGGGGCTTTTAGTCCTTCATGCCAACAAGGAGCCAGGGGGATAGTCTTGATGAATCCTGAAGGTCAAGAGGTATGGGCAAGAGGACAAGAGCTTCCAGGTATCACAACTAACAATGCAGCTGAGTATAATGCTTTGATTCTTGGTTTGGAGGGTTGTCTTCAAAGTCAAGTTAAAGAATTGGAAGTAAGAGGAGATTCTCAGCTTATTATAAAGCAAATGCAAGGGCATTACCAGACAAGAAGTCCTCATTTGAAGGAGCTTAATCAAAAGGCTATGGCACTATGTAGTCAGTTTGATTTTTGCAAGTTTGTTCATATAAACAGAAAATAAAATCAAAGGGCAGATGAGTTAGCTACTCAAGCCATTATAGTACAAGACCGGGGGGTGGTTTCTTTGGTAGACGCTGGATGGCCAGAACTGCAAGATGTTCAGCAATATGTGGAAGAAGGCATGTTTCCTCAAGGGTTAACTCCACAACAGAAGCAGAGATTGGTAAGGAAGGCTTGTCCCTATACTATTGTTGATGACATTCTTTATAAATTGGGAAAAGATAAGGTGCTCCGTCGGGTGGTCCATCCCATGGAGACTAGGAGAATCCTAGAAATGTGTCATGAATGCTCTGGTCATTTTGCTTCAGCAAGCACAGCTAGGAGAATTCTTAATGCAGGATACTTTTGGCCACGCCTCCATAAGGATGTATATGAATGGTGTCGAAGTTGCAAAGTATGCCAAAAGTTTGAAAGGCGACAGTTGATTCCTGGGCCCTTGAAGCCTATTCCAGCATATGGACCATTTGAGAGGTGGCGGTTGGACTTTGTGGGACCACTCCCTCGCTCATCTCAAGGCAAGCATTATTTATTGGTGGCCACAGATTATGCGACTCGATGGGCAGAGGCCAAGGCCACAGTCAATAGCAAGGCAAGCACAGTTGCAAAATTTCTCTTTGATCAAATTTGTTCACGCTTTGGTTGTCCTTTGGAAATTCTCACTGATGGAGGAACCTCTTTTAGAAATGAACTAATTGAAGATGTGGTGCATAAGCTAAAGATAAATCATAGCATGTCCACGCCATACTATCCTCAATGTAATGGCTTGATTGAGAAAACAAATGGATTGTTGTGCAATTCAATGGGAAAGCTTGTTGACACCAAGAAAAGGCATTGGGATAGGCACTTGGCAGAAGTTTTATGGGCTTACAGAACCACACACAAGCTAGCTATTGGGTTTACACCATTCCAACTAGTGTATGGTATAGAAGCCATTTTACCCATTGAATTGGAGATACATAGTCTTCGCACAGCTGTTGCAAGAATAGAAGGACAGGAGGATGCCGATGCTCAATGCTTGGTACAGCTAGAAGCCTTGGATGAATGCAGATTACAGGCCTTACAAAACTTGGAATCTTCTCAAAGAAGGCGCAAGGCCCGTTTTGACACCAAATTACGCAAGAAGAAAGATATTGCAGAAGGAGATTTGGTAATGAGATTTGATAGCTGTCTGGACAAGCGGCTGGACAAAAAGTTTATCGGCCGATGGGAGGGACCATATCGAGTCAAAAAGAAGTTCACGAATGGAACCTTTCAGCTTGAGGATGTTGATGGCATGGTCATACCCGGACGCACCAATGAGTATCGCCTTAAATTCATCTATGCTCGACCACCTTGAGGGCCAGCAGACCCTCTCTATACTAGAGAGGATCTACTGGGGGGGGAAAGATGTGACACCAAAAATTAATATTTTTAACTTGGCATTGATATTGTCTTTCTCTATGTTTGATAAGAGTTTGAGTATCAAGTGATAGCCTAGCGGCTCTCACTTATTTCTATTTTCTATGATATTGTATGGGATTGAGAGGATGAGTGGAATGGCTCATTGTAAATACCATAGGTATGAATTATAAATACCTTGGTATGGGGTGACAGTTATTTGTGTATGGGATATTATGAGTTTTTTAGAAAATAGGAAGAGTGAGTCATATAAAGAGGTGGGCTCATGTCCATGTGTTCCAATAATATAAGAGAGGCCACATGCCAAGCGTGTGGAAGGCATGTGGAGGAGTGTGAAGTCAAGAGGAATCCTTCTAGAACTCCTATGTGGAATAAGGAGGATGCGGACATGTGGAAAAGAGAGGGTCCCTATGGGCTCCATGTGAGAAGACTCTTGACTTTCTCAATATTTTAAGAGTCTTGAGCATCTTTTGATGGGACACATGGCAAGAGTAGCCAAAAAGGACATGGATGGTGACATACGTGCTTATGTGATTGATGGGGAAAGGAATCTACAGGCAGCAATTGTAAATGGGTGAAGGAGGGTAACAAAATCTCTATAAAAGGAGCCCTCCTCTCCCTTGTTCATCAGAATCTCTTCCACCATTAGGCCTTATGTTGCTGTAGTTCTAGTCTCCCCAAGCCTCTTCCATGAGCCTTCTCTCCCTCTTGTAGATATTCTCTTATGTAGACTCTTGAGTCCATCTCTCTCTAGTTTATTCTCTCTCTATGAGTAGTCTTGGAGCTTCCGCTCCCTCTTGTATGTATGAAACCTCTTCTTCTCCCTTGTGTTTGTAGTGTTGGAGTGGATTCTCACTCTATTTGTAATGAAGGTCACTTCAAGTTCTCTCTCTTGAGTGTCCCTTCCCTTTTCTTTCTTTCAAAGCCTTAAAAGTTCTTTCTATTCGGCTGCTCACTGTGCACACATGGTCCCTCTGTTTCCCGAGCCACCATGCAAACTTCTTCCCCTCTTCTAGGCAAAATCTATGAGGGGTGGATCGTTGATGAAGGTGGAGTCTTGAGGGAACATCCTGCTCAGGAGAAATTAGCCTGGGTGGAGGGTAGTTTTCATGACAGTTTGAGCCCCTGTTAGTGTTTTGCTTATAACTTTCTGCTCGGTAGTCCGATTGCAATGAAATTTATATCAACGCGAAGCTCTTTTCAAGGCGCATGTTTGTATGTGATCAGATACTGCTACAAAAAGTTATGAGTCTCTGTATCTGACAGTCTGTTTTCATGACAGTTTTTACCCCCGTCTAGTAAACTGTCCATAACGTTTTGGCCGCTTCTCTATTTCTTACGAAACATATATCAGCGCGAAGCTCTCTTTAAGGCGCATGTCTCTATGTGCTTAGATCTTGAATCAGATACTGCTGCAAAATGTTATGGTTCTCTGTGTTTGACAGTCTGTTTTTATGACAGTTTTACCCCCTTCCAGTAAACTGTCCATATCTCTTCAACCGTCTGTCTGTTTTCAATGAAACTTATATCAACGCGAAGCCCATCTCAAGGCGCATCTCTTTCTTTTCTTGAATCTCTGATATCATGTCTCTATTGAAAGTTATAGGCCTCTGTGTCTAATGACAGTTTGTAGAGTGTTTTGAGCTAAGTGTAAAGGTGTCTATGAAGGAGGTGCAATGTTTCCTCGGAATCTACCCATCCGACCCAATCAGCCCCTTCAAACTCCTCGATGTATATCAGTTCATGTCATGTTGAGTCGCAAGATCTTCTTTCAACAACGTATCACTCTTCTCTTTGGTGCAGACCGGCTCGCTGAGATTATGGCCTCTGCTGATCCTTTCCTTCTCCCTATGCTTGATTACAACATCACTTGGGATGTTACCATCTTCATTCTCATATAAGGGAGGAAAGTATGGTGTGGTATCTTGGCATAAAAGCTTCTTTCTAATGTCCCATTCTCAGTGATAAATATCTTTTGCTGTCAGTTCGAAAGCAGCAGGAAGTGAAGAGGTGCGTGAAGTTTATTACCCCCAACTTCATGTCACATCTTTTGGTGGAGGAGATGGGTATGTTTGGTATTGGATTCATCCCACCTTACTAAACGGTCTCAGGTGTACTTGATTGCATGTTATGCCTAGAAGAGGCATGTGTTTTGATGAGATAAAGAAGATGCCTGGAAGAACTCCATTAGAAGAGATTGCAACCCGTTTAAGAGAACTTGAAGATTGTGAAGGTGATGCTCAAGCTATTCGCACAGTCACCATGATCATATCCTTTATGTTTGCACTGTTGAATATGTTGGTGAATCGACAACAGTGGCAGTAGGCACAATGATAGATTGGGGATTGTTCCATGCACTGGCAGCTTGGTGTGAAGAAGAGTTGAGTCTTTGGGTAGTTTTCGACTATAACAGTGGAGTGGTGATTCTTAATGCTTTCAACTTCTTTTGCTATGCAAATGATGAAGATTACAATATCTTGAAGCTTTTATGTGCACTTCCTATTGTGAGAAGGGTGATTCTAGAATGCATGTATACACAATGTTTTCATGGTGCTGGTTGGTCACTTATTTTTGAAGATTTTGTTGAGGATCACATTGTGGAGGGTTTTCAACAAGTGGTTATGCATAATAAGTTGGTCTTGGTATACTAAGGCTCTGTGGGATCTTGTTCAGATCTTGTTTGGGATATTATTTGGATCTTGGTGTTTCCTTTTTGTGTTTCATCATGGTGAAGATTCCAGTGTTTCGAGGGACCCAAGGGGAAGACCCAGAGTCTTATCTTCGGGATTTTGTTCGAGGATGCCAGCTTTTTGGATGGTCCATGAAGGATTGGGCGGAGATTTTGCCTGATTTTCTTGAAGGTGTAGCCTTGAGTTGGCATGAGACCTTGCCGGACTCTACCAAGGAGGACTGGGACCAAGTGGTGGTAGCAATGAAGCAGAGATTTAGGGCAGTGGAGTCGCCAAATGCTTTGATATTGCAATTGGACCGGTTCTGTCAAGGAGAGGGTGAGTTGGTCTCTGCGTTGGCAATCCGATATGAAACTTTATGGACAAAGTATGAAAGGGCAGCTTTGCGAGCTGTGGCATCTGCATCATCGGCCCCGCAAAGTCTCTCAGGGATGGAGCACTTAAAGATGAGCAAATTTGTTATGGCTTTGGAGCCTCGTCTTCGCTCAAAAGTAATGAGTAAAGATCCAACAACATACATGGAGGCACTTCGCATTGCGACCAAGAAAGAAGCTTCTCTTAAGATTGAATCCTCTTTTGTGTCTTCAACAGCTTCAACTTCTAAGGTGGAGGTAATGGGCACTCCTCAGGTACCAAAGTCCTCTGAGTTAGATCATAATATCTCCCAATTGATGGCAGAGTTTGCTGATTTGAAATTGCATTTGGTTAATGCACGACAACCTAGAGCACCAAAGAGTGAAGATAGGCCTCGAGATAGGAGTGGGGTCACTTGCTATGAATGTAATGAAAAAGGTCACTATCGCCCCGAGTGTCCTAGATTGAGAAAGAAAGAAGAAAAACAAGTATCCTTGTTAGAAGCTTCTTCAGGGGATGAGGAAAGAGAGGTAATGATGGCTAAACGGGGGCGTGGTAAAGCAAAAGAAGAAGAAGAAAGCAAGGAAGAAGTAGATGAGGAACATCAGGAAGAGGAACACCATAGTAAGAAAAAGAAGGCATCTAGAAGGAGAATTAGCCAGTCAGACTTTCCTTTAGGACAAGGAATTCAAAGCTATGACTTGTTGTCCGACCTTAAAGAAAAGGAAGCTCATATTACCTTTGGTCAATTACTTGCTTTGTCTCCAAAACTATGGAAGGAATGGGGAAAACTAGCAAGCACAAGAGTGTCAAAGAAGAAAAAGAAGAAAAGTGCCATTCCTGTTGTTCAAAAGGTAGATATAGATGTTGGTGATGATGTACCTGTGGTTGATGCGATCATTGATGGTCAAGTGATTTCTAATGTGTACATTGATGGAGGTGCATCGATTAATGTCATGAGTGAGAAGACCATGATAGATGCTGATTTAAAATACTCTAGTACTACCTCTCCTTATTGCATCAAATTGGCTAACAACACTAGGGTTAAGACCTTGGGAGTTGTGAAGAATCTAGAAGTGGATGTATGTGGAATTTCTGTGCCGACTACTTTTCAGGTGATCCCTACCAAGCCAGATGCACGTGCCTATCCATTGATTTTGGGAAGGCCTTGGCTACGCAAGGTGAAGGCTGTTCAAAAGTGGGATACTGGAGAATTGATTTTGCAGGGAAATGATAAGAAGGTGCGCTACAACATCAGAAGCCGCAAAAAGGAAGTTGGTAAGGAGGAGTCTTCAACATCAGAGAGTTCAAGCTCTGACTTAACCGATGAAGAAGAAGAGACAGGGTGTAGCTCCGAGGAGTCCAACTCAGAGGGTGAGGTGGAAGGAGTGGCCTTTGGTCTTTGTCTTGGTGCTGATCGGGATGAGTCAGGAAGGAACAAGGTGGTGGTGCAAGAAGATCCTGTAGAGACACTTCATGTGGAGGATGTGGAGCACACTAAACGACGCCAATGCAATGAAGAGCTTCTTGGTGATTCTCTATCAGGTAGTGAGAAGCTCCAGTACTTAGATATGCTAGATGATTTTCCATGTTTCTTTGCAACAAGCTATTCACAGGTTCGGCCAGTCTCTCTTGTGGAGCACAAGATTGAGTTGAAGCCAGAAAGCAAGCCAGTTGTGCAACGCTTAAGGCGATTGGGGGTGATCCAAGCTGAGGCATTAAAGAAAGAGGTAACACAACTACTTGAGGCGGGATTCATCTTTCCTGTTGATGATTCAAAATGGATATCTCCTGTAGTTGTCACACCAAAAAAAGGAAATAAGTGGCGAGTTTGTGTGGACTTTCGTCCTTTGAATGCATGCACTAAGAGGGATCATTTTCCTTTGCCATTCCAAGATGAAATACTAGACCAAGTCGCAGGGCATGAGATGTATTCTGTATGTGATGGGTATTCTAGGTACTTTCAAATTCGTATTCGGGAGGAAGATCAAAAGAAAACATCATTTGTCACACCTTGGGGAGTTTTTGCTTACAGAGTGATGCCTTTTGGGTTGACCGATGCACCAGCTACATTTCAAAGGTTCATGAGTCAAGTCCTGGAGCCTTACTTGGGAAAGTTCATAAGGGTGTTTTTGGATGATTTTTGCATTTATTCTCGACGCATAGATCACATGGAGAAGTTAAAGATGGCCTTAGCTAGGATTGATGAAGCAAAAGGGTGTCTAAATCCTAGCAAGTGTCATTTGGCTCAAACAAAAGTAGTCTTGTTGGGGCATATTGTGTCTCAAGAAGGCTTGCAAATGGATCCTGACAAGGTTCAAGCAATCATGGCATTGCCAAGTCCTGAGAGTGTCACTGGCGTTCGCAAAATTCTAGGAAAGAGCAAGTATTATCAACACTTTTGTGATGATTTCACAGAGATAGTGCATCCCATGAACTTGTTGACAAGAAAAGGAGTTTCTTTCCAATGGGGTGTGGAGCAACAAGAGTCTTTCCAGCTACTTAAGGAGGCCATGAGTAAGGGCCCAATATTGAAGCCCCCTGATTGGTCTCAAGACTTTTATGTAAATCCAAGTGTATCTTTGCATTCAGTTGGTGCTGTATTGCTACAAAAAGGAGAGGCAGGTAGAATGCAACCCATCTATTATGCCATCCGACAGCTTATAGATGTGGAAACAAGGTATGAAGAAATGGAGCAGCAAGCTCTCTCTTTGGTGTTTTCCGTCAGAAAGTTTCGCTCCTATTTATCACCTCGACCATTTTTCTTCCTTACCTCTCAGTCTGTATTAGCATATCTAGTTTGTAAGCCTAATCCTGGGGGGAGATTTGCAAAATGGTTGTCAGAGCTTCAAGAGTTCTCTTTCTCTTTTGTCACTGAAAATACCACTAGGTCCACTATAGCAGATTTGCTCACAAGACGGGAGGATCTAGGAGAAGGAAAGAAATGTAAGGAGAACATTAAAGATGAAAGGGATACACCACCAACAGCTTTTGTTTTGTATTTTGATGGGGCTTTTAGTCCTTCATGCCAACAAGGAGCCAGGGGGATAGTCTTGATGAATCCTGAAGGTCAAGAGGTATGGGCAAGAGGACAAGAGCTTCCAGGTATCACAACTAACAATGCAGCTGAGTATAATGCTTTGATTCTTGGTTTGGAGGGTTGTCTTCAAAGTCAAGTTAAAGAATTGGAAGTAAGAGGAGATTCTCAGCTTATTATAAAGCAAATGCAAGGGCATTACCAGACAAGAAGTCCTCATTTGAAGGAGCTTAATCAAAAGGCTATGGCACTATGTAGTCAGTTTGATTTTTGCAAGTTTGTTCATATAAACAGAAAATAAAATCAAAGGGCAGATGAGTTAGCTACTCAAGCCATTATAGTACAAGACCGGGGGGTGGTTTCTTTGGTAGACGCTGGATGGCCAGAACTGCAAGATGTTCAGCAATATGTGGAAGAAGGCATGTTTCCTCAAGGGTTAACTCCACAACAGAAGCAGAGATTGGTAAGGAAGGCTTGTCCCTATACTATTGTTGATGACATTCTTTATAAATTGGGAAAAGATAAGGTGCTCCGTCGGGTGGTCCATCCCATGGAGACTAGGAGAATCCTAGAAATGTGTCATGAATGCTCTGGTCATTTTGCTTCAGCAAGCACAGCTAGGAGAATTCTTAATGCAGGATACTTTTGGCCACGCCTCCATAAGGATGTATATGAATGGTGTCGAAGTTGCAAAGTATGCCAAAAGTTTGAAAGGCGACAGTTGATTCCTGGGCCCTTGAAGCCTATTCCAGCATATGGACCATTTGAGAGGTGGCGGTTGGACTTTGTGGGACCACTCCCTCGCTCATCTCAAGGCAAGCATTATTTATTGGTGGCCACAGATTATGCGACTCGATGGGCAGAGGCCAAGGCCACAGTCAATAGCAAGGCAAGCACAGTTGCAAAATTTCTCTTTGATCAAATTTGTTCACGCTTTGGTTGTCCTTTGGAAATTCTCACTGATGGAGGAACCTCTTTTAGAAATGAACTAATTGAAGATGTGGTGCATAAGCTAAAGATAAATCATAGCATGTCCACGCCATACTATCCTCAATGTAATGGCTTGATTGAGAAAACAAATGGATTGTTGTGCAATTCAATGGGAAAGCTTGTTGACACCAAGAAAAGGCATTGGGATAGGCACTTGGCAGAAGTTTTATGGGCTTACAGAACCACACACAAGCTAGCTATTGGGTTTACACCATTCCAACTAGTGTATGGTATAGAAGCCATTTTACCCATTGAATTGGAGATACATAGTCTTCGCACAGCTGTTGCAAGAATAGAAGGACAGGAGGATGCCGATGCTCAATGCTTGGTACAGCTAGAAGCCTTGGATGAATGCAGATTACAGGCCTTACAAAACTTGGAATCTTCTCAAAGAAGGCGCAAGGCCCGTTTTGACACCAAATTACGCAAGAAGAAAGATATTGCAGAAGGAGATTTGGTAATGAGATTTGATAGCTGTCTGGACAAGCGGCTGGACAAAAAGTTTATCGGCCGATGGGAGGGACCATATCGAGTCAAAAAGAAGTTCACGAATGGAACCTTTCAGCTTGAGGATGTTGATGGCATGGTCATACCCGGACGCACCAATGAGTATCGCCTTAAATTCATCTATGCTCGACCACCTTGAGGGCCAGCAGACCCTCTCTATACTAGAGAGGATCTACTGGGGGGGGAAAGATGTGACACCAAAAATTAATATTTTTAACTTGGCATTGATATTGTCTTTCTCTATGTTTGATAAGAGTTTGAGTATCAAGTGATAGCCTAGCGGCTCTCACTTATTTCTATTTTCTATGATATTGTATGGGATTGAGAGGATGAGTGGAATGGCTCATTGTAAATACCATAGGTATGAATTATAAATACCTTGGTATGGGGTGACAGTTATTTGTGTATGGGATATTATGAGTTTTTTAGAAAATAGGAAGAGTGAGTCATATAAAGAGGTGGGCTCATGTCCATGTGTTCCAATAATATAAGAGAGGCCACATGCCAAGCGTGTGGAAGGCATGTGGAGGAGTGTGAAGTCAAGAGGAATCCTTCTAGAACTCCTATGTGGAATAAGGAGGATGCGGACATGTGGAAAAGAGAGGGTCCCTATGGGCTCCATGTGAGAAGACTCTTGACTTTCTCAATATTTTAAGAGTCTTGAGCATCTTTTGATGGGACACATGGCAAGAGTAGCCAAAAAGGACATGGATGGTGACATACGTGCTTATGTGATTGATGGGGAAAGGAATCTACAGGCAGCAATTGTAAATGGGTGAAGGAGGGTAACAAAATCTCTATAAAAGGAGCCCTCCTCTCCCTTGTTCATCAGAATCTCTTCCACCATTAGGCCTTATGTTGCTGTAGTTCTAGTCTCCCCAAGCCTCTTCCATGAGCCTTCTCTCCCTCTTGTAGATATTCTCTTATGTAGACTCTTGAGTCCATCTCTCTCTAGTTTATTCTCTCTCTATGAGTAGTCTTGGAGCTTCCGCTCCCTCTTGTATGTATGAAACCTCTTCTTCTCCCTTGTGTTTGTAGTGTTGGAGTGGATTCTCACTCTATTTGTAATGAAGGTCACTTCAAGTTCTCTCTCTTGAGTGTCCCTTCCCTTTTCTTTCTTTCAAAGCCTTAAAAGTTCTTTCTATTCGGCTGCTCACTGTGCACACATGGTCCCTCTGTTTCCCGAGCCACCATGCAAACTTCTTCCCCTCTTCTAGGCAAAATCTATGAGGGGTGGATCGTTGATGAAGGTGGAGTCTTGAGGGAACATCCTGCTCAGGAGAAATTAGCCTGGGTGGAGGGTAGTTTTCATGACAGTTTGAGCCCCTGTTAGTGTTTTGCTTATAACTTTCTGCTCGGTAGTCCGATTGCAATGAAATTTATATCAACGCGAAGCTCTTTTCAAGGCGCATGTTTGTATGTGATCAGATACTGCTACAAAAAGTTATGAGTCTCTGTATCTGACAGTCTGTTTTCATGACAGTTTTTACCCCCGTCTAGTAAACTGTCCATAACGTTTTGGCCGCTTCTCTATTTCTTACGAAACATATATCAGCGCGAAGCTCTCTTTAAGGCGCATGTCTCTATGTGCTTAGATCTTGAATCAGATACTGCTGCAAAATGTTATGGTTCTCTGTGTTTGACAGTCTGTTTTTATGACAGTTTTACCCCCTTCCAGTAAACTGTCCATATCTCTTCAACCGTCTGTCTGTTTTCAATGAAACTTATATCAACGCGAAGCCCATCTCAAGGCGCATCTCTTTCTTTTCTTGAATCTCTGATATCATGTCTCTATTGAAAGTTATAGGCCTCTGTGTCTAATGACAGTTTGTAGAGTGTTTTGAGCTAAGTGTAAAGGTGTCTATGAAGGAGGTGCAATGTTTCCTCGGAATCTACCCATCCGACCCAATCAGCCCCTTCAAACTCCTCGATGTATATCAGTTCATGTCATGTTGAGTCGCAAGATCTTCTTTCAACAACGTATCACTCTTCTCTTTGGTGCAGACCGGCTCGCTGAGATTATGGCCTCTGCTGATCCTTTCCTTCTCCCTATGCTTGATTACAACATCACTTGGGATGTTACCATCTTCATTCTCATATAAGGGAGGAAAGTATGGTGTGGTATCTTGGCATAAAAGCTTCTTTCTAATGTCCCATTCTCAGTGATAAATATCTTTTGCTGTCAGTTCGAAAGCAGCAGGAAGTGAAGAGGTGCGTGAAGTTTATTACCCCCAACTTCATGTCACATCTTTTGGTGGAGGAGATGGGTATGTTTGGTATTGGATTCATCCCACCTTACTAAACGGTCTCAGGTGTACTTGATTGCATGTTATGCCTAGAAGAGGCATGTGTTTTGATGAGATAAAGAAGATGCCTGGAAGAACTCCATTAGAAGAGATTGCAACCCGTTTAAGAGAACTTGAAGATTGTGAAGGTGATGCTCAAGCTATTCGCACAGTCACCATGATCATATCCTTTATGTTTGCACTGTTGAATATGTTGGTGAATCGACAACAGTGGCAGTAGGCACAATGATAGATTGGGGATTGTTCCATGCACTGGCAGCTTGGTGTGAAGAAGAGTTGAGTCTTTGGGTAGTTTTCGACTATAACAGTGGAGTGGTGATTCTTAATGCTTTCAACTTCTTTTGCTATGCAAATGATGAAGATTACAATATCTTGAAGCTTTTATGTGCACTTCCTATTGTGAGAAGGGTGATTCTAGAATGCATGTATACACAATGTTTTCATGGTGCTGGTTGGTCACTTATTTTTGAAGATTTTGTTGAGGATCACATTGTGGAGGGTTTTCAACAAGTGGTTATGCATAATAAGTTGGTCTTGGTATACTAAGGCTCTGTGGGATCTTGTTCAGATCTTGTTTGGGATATTATTTGGATCTTGGTGTTTCCTTTTTGTGTTTCATCATGGTGAAGATTCCAGTGTTTCGAGGGACCCAAGGGGAAGACCCAGAGTCTTATCTTCGGGATTTTGTTCGAGGATGCCAGCTTTTTGGATGGTCCATGAAGGATTGGGCGGAGATTTTGCCTGATTTTCTTGAAGGTGTAGCCTTGAGTTGGCATGAGACCTTGCCGGACTCTACCAAGGAGGACTGGGACCAAGTGGTGGTAGCAATGAAGCAGAGATTTAGGGCAGTGGAGTCGCCAAATGCTTTGATATTGCAATTGGACCGGTTCTGTCAAGGAGAGGGTGAGTTGGTCTCTGCGTTGGCAATCCGATATGAAACTTTATGGACAAAGTATGAAAGGGCAGCTTTGCGAGCTGTGGCATCTGCATCATCGGCCCCGCAAAGTCTCTCAGGGATGGAGCACTTAAAGATGAGCAAATTTGTTATGGCTTTGGAGCCTCGTCTTCGCTCAAAAGTAATGAGTAAAGATCCAACAACATACATGGAGGCACTTCGCATTGCGACCAAGAAAGAAGCTTCTCTTAAGATTGAATCCTCTTTTGTGTCTTCAACAGCTTCAACTTCTAAGGTGGAGGTAATGGGCACTCCTCAGGTACCAAAGTCCTCTGAGTTAGATCATAATATCTCCCAATTGATGGCAGAGTTTGCTGATTTGAAATTGCATTTGGTTAATGCACGACAACCTAGAGCACCAAAGAGTGAAGATAGGCCTCGAGATAGGAGTGGGGTCACTTGCTATGAATGTAATGAAAAAGGTCACTATCGCCCCGAGTGTCCTAGATTGAGAAAGAAAGAAGAAAAACAAGTATCCTTGTTAGAAGCTTCTTCAGGGGATGAGGAAAGAGAGGTAATGATGGCTAAACGGGGGCGTGGTAAAGCAAAAGAAGAAGAAGAAAGCAAGGAAGAAGTAGATGAGGAACATCAGGAAGAGGAACACCATAGTAAGAAAAAGAAGGCATCTAGAAGGAGAATTAGCCAGTCAGACTTTCCTTTAGGACAAGGAATTCAAAGCTATGACTTGTTGTCCGACCTTAAAGAAAAGGAAGCTCATATTACCTTTGGTCAATTACTTGCTTTGTCTCCAAAACTATGGAAGGAATGGGGAAAACTAGCAAGCACAAGAGTGTCAAAGAAGAAAAAGAAGAAAAGTGCCATTCCTGTTGTTCAAAAGGTAGATATAGATGTTGGTGATGATGTACCTGTGGTTGATGCGATCATTGATGGTCAAGTGATTTCTAATGTGTACATTGATGGAGGTGCATCGATTAATGTCATGAGTGAGAAGACCATGATAGATGCTGATTTAAAATACTCTAGTACTACCTCTCCTTATTGCATCAAATTGGCTAACAACACTAGGGTTAAGACCTTGGGAGTTGTGAAGAATCTAGAAGTGGATGTATGTGGAATTTCTGTGCCGACTACTTTTCAGGTGATCCCTACCAAGCCAGATGCACGTGCCTATCCATTGATTTTGGGAAGGCCTTGGCTACGCAAGGTGAAGGCTGTTCAAAAGTGGGATACTGGAGAATTGATTTTGCAGGGAAATGATAAGAAGGTGCGCTACAACATCAGAAGCCGCAAAAAGGAAGTTGGTAAGGAGGAGTCTTCAACATCAGAGAGTTCAAGCTCTGACTTAACCGATGAAGAAGAAGAGACAGGGTGTAGCTCCGAGGAGTCCAACTCAGAGGGTGAGGTGGAAGGAGTGGCCTTTGGTCTTTGTCTTGGTGCTGATCGGGATGAGTCAGGAAGGAACAAGGTGGTGGTGCAAGAAGATCCTGTAGAGACACTTCATGTGGAGGATGTGGAGCACACTAAACGACGCCAATGCAATGAAGAGCTTCTTGGTGATTCTCTATCAGGTAGTGAGAAGCTCCAGTACTTAGATATGCTAGATGATTTTCCATGTTTCTTTGCAACAAGCTATTCACAGGTTCGGCCAGTCTCTCTTGTGGAGCACAAGATTGAGTTGAAGCCAGAAAGCAAGCCAGTTGTGCAACGCTTAAGGCGATTGGGGGTGATCCAAGCTGAGGCATTAAAGAAAGAGGTAACACAACTACTTGAGGCGGGATTCATCTTTCCTGTTGATGATTCAAAATGGATATCTCCTGTAGTTGTCACACCAAAAAAAGGAAATAAGTGGCGAGTTTGTGTGGACTTTCGTCCTTTGAATGCATGCACTAAGAGGGATCATTTTCCTTTGCCATTCCAAGATGAAATACTAGACCAAGTCGCAGGGCATGAGATGTATTCTGTATGTGATGGGTATTCTAGGTACTTTCAAATTCGTATTCGGGAGGAAGATCAAAAGAAAACATCATTTGTCACACCTTGGGGAGTTTTTGCTTACAGAGTGATGCCTTTTGGGTTGACCGATGCACCAGCTACATTTCAAAGGTTCATGAGTCAAGTCCTGGAGCCTTACTTGGGAAAGTTCATAAGGGTGTTTTTGGATGATTTTTGCATTTATTCTCGACGCATAGATCACATGGAGAAGTTAAAGATGGCCTTAGCTAGGATTGATGAAGCAAAAGGGTGTCTAAATCCTAGCAAGTGTCATTTGGCTCAAACAAAAGTAGTCTTGTTGGGGCATATTGTGTCTCAAGAAGGCTTGCAAATGGATCCTGACAAGGTTCAAGCAATCATGGCATTGCCAAGTCCTGAGAGTGTCACTGGCGTTCGCAAAATTCTAGGAAAGAGCAAGTATTATCAACACTTTTGTGATGATTTCACAGAGATAGTGCATCCCATGAACTTGTTGACAAGAAAAGGAGTTTCTTTCCAATGGGGTGTGGAGCAACAAGAGTCTTTCCAGCTACTTAAGGAGGCCATGAGTAAGGGCCCAATATTGAAGCCCCCTGATTGGTCTCAAGACTTTTATGTAAATCCAAGTGTATCTTTGCATTCAGTTGGTGCTGTATTGCTACAAAAAGGAGAGGCAGGTAGAATGCAACCCATCTATTATGCCATCCGACAGCTTATAGATGTGGAAACAAGGTATGAAGAAATGGAGCAGCAAGCTCTCTCTTTGGTGTTTTCCGTCAGAAAGTTTCGCTCCTATTTATCACCTCGACCATTTTTCTTCCTTACCTCTCAGTCTGTATTAGCATATCTAGTTTGTAAGCCTAATCCTGGGGGGAGATTTGCAAAATGGTTGTCAGAGCTTCAAGAGTTCTCTTTCTCTTTTGTCACTGAAAATACCACTAGGTCCACTATAGCAGATTTGCTCACAAGACGGGAGGATCTAGGAGAAGGAAAGAAATGTAAGGAGAACATTAAAGATGAAAGGGATACACCACCAACAGCTTTTGTTTTGTATTTTGATGGGGCTTTTAGTCCTTCATGCCAACAAGGAGCCAGGGGGATAGTCTTGATGAATCCTGAAGGTCAAGAGGTATGGGCAAGAGGACAAGAGCTTCCAGGTATCACAACTAACAATGCAGCTGAGTATAATGCTTTGATTCTTGGTTTGGAGGGTTGTCTTCAAAGTCAAGTTAAAGAATTGGAAGTAAGAGGAGATTCTCAGCTTATTATAAAGCAAATGCAAGGGCATTACCAGACAAGAAGTCCTCATTTGAAGGAGCTTAATCAAAAGGCTATGGCACTATGTAGTCAGTTTGATTTTTGCAAGTTTGTTCATATAAACAGAAAATAAAATCAAAGGGCAGATGAGTTAGCTACTCAAGCCATTATAGTACAAGACCGGGGGGTGGTTTCTTTGGTAGACGCTGGATGGCCAGAACTGCAAGATGTTCAGCAATATGTGGAAGAAGGCATGTTTCCTCAAGGGTTAACTCCACAACAGAAGCAGAGATTGGTAAGGAAGGCTTGTCCCTATACTATTGTTGATGACATTCTTTATAAATTGGGAAAAGATAAGGTGCTCCGTCGGGTGGTCCATCCCATGGAGACTAGGAGAATCCTAGAAATGTGTCATGAATGCTCTGGTCATTTTGCTTCAGCAAGCACAGCTAGGAGAATTCTTAATGCAGGATACTTTTGGCCACGCCTCCATAAGGATGTATATGAATGGTGTCGAAGTTGCAAAGTATGCCAAAAGTTTGAAAGGCGACAGTTGATTCCTGGGCCCTTGAAGCCTATTCCAGCATATGGACCATTTGAGAGGTGGCGGTTGGACTTTGTGGGACCACTCCCTCGCTCATCTCAAGGCAAGCATTATTTATTGGTGGCCACAGATTATGCGACTCGATGGGCAGAGGCCAAGGCCACAGTCAATAGCAAGGCAAGCACAGTTGCAAAATTTCTCTTTGATCAAATTTGTTCACGCTTTGGTTGTCCTTTGGAAATTCTCACTGATGGAGGAACCTCTTTTAGAAATGAACTAATTGAAGATGTGGTGCATAAGCTAAAGATAAATCATAGCATGTCCACGCCATACTATCCTCAATGTAATGGCTTGGTTGAGAAAACAAATGGATTGTTGTGCAATTCAATGGGAAAGCTTGTTGACACCAAGAAAAGGCATTGGGATAGGCACTTGGCAGAAGTTTTATGGGCTTACAGAACCACACACAAGCTAGCTATTGGGTTTACACCATTCCAACTAGTGTATGGTATAGAAGCCATTTTACCCATTGAATTGGAGATACATAGTCTTTGCACAGCTGTTGCAAGAATAGAAGGACAGGAGGATGCCGATGCTCAATGCTTGGTACAGCTAGAAGCCTTGGATGAATGCAGATTACAGGCCTTACAAAACTTGGAATCTTCTCAAAGAAGGCGCAAGGCCCGTTTTGACACCAAATTACGCAAGAAGAAAGATATTGCAGAAGGAGATTTGGTAATGAGATTTGATAGCTGTCTGGACAAGCGGCTGGACAAAAAGTTTATCGGCCGATGGGAGGGACCATATCGAGTCAAAAAGAAGTTCACGAATGGAACCTTTCAGCTTGAGGATGTTGATGGCATGGTCATACCCGGACGCACCAATGAGTATCGCCTTAAATTCATCTATGCTCGACCACCTTGAGGGCCAGCAGACCCTCTCTATACTAGAGAGGATCTACTGGGGGGGGAAAGATGTGACACCAAAAATTAATATTTTTAACTTGGCATTGATATTGTCTTTCTCTATGTTTGATAAGAGTTTGAGTATCAAGTGATAGCCTAGCGGCTCTCACTTATTTCTATTTTCTATGATATTGTATGGGATTGAGAGGATGAGTGGAATGGCTCATTGTAAATACCATAGGTATGAATTATAAATACCTTGGTATGGGGTGACAGTTATTTGTGTATGGGATATTATGAGTTTTTTAGAAAATAGGAAGAGTGAGTCATATAAAGAGGTGGGCTCATGTCCATGTGTTCCAATAATATAAGAGAGGCCACATGCCAAGCGTGTGGAAGGCATGTGGAGGAGTGTGAAGTCAAGAGGAATCCTTCTAGAACTCCTATGTGGAATAAGGAGGATGCGGACATGTGGAAAAGAGAGGGTCCCTATGGGCTCCATGTGAGAAGACTCTTGACTTTCTCAATATTTTAAGAGTCTTGAGCATCTTTTGATGGGACACATGGCAAGAGTAGCCAAAAAGGACATGGATGGTGACATACGTGCTTATGTGATTGATGGGGAAAGGAATCTACAGGCAGCAATTGTAAATGGGTGAAGGAGGGTAACAAAATCTCTATAAAAGGAGCCCTCCTCTCCCTTGTTCATCAGAATCTCTTCCACCATTAGGCCTTATGTTGCTGTAGTTCTAGTCTCCCCAAGCCTCTTCCATGAGCCTTCTCTCCCTCTTGTAGATATTCTCTTATGTAGACTCTTGAGTCCATCTCTCTCTAGTTTATTCTCTCTCTATGAGTAGTCTTGGAGCTTCCGCTCCCTCTTGTATGTATGAAACCTCTTCTTCTCCCTTGTGTTTGTAGTGTTGGAGTGGATTCTCACTCTATTTGTAATGAAGGTCACTTCAGGTTCTCTCTCTTGAGTGTCCCTTCCCTTTTCTTTCTTTCAAAGCCTTAAAAGTTCTTTCTATTCGGCTGCTCACTGTGCACACATGGTCCCTCTGTTTCCCGAGCCACCATGCAAACTTCTTCCCCTCTTCTAGGCAAAATCTATGAGGGGTGGATCGTTGATGAAGGTGGAGTCTTGAGGGAACATCCTGCTCAGGAGAAATTAGCCTGGGTGGAGGGTAGTTTTCATGATAGTTTGAGCCCCTGTTAGTGTTTTGCTTATAACTTTCTGCTCGGTAGTCCGATTGCAATGAAATTTATATCAACGCGAAGCTCTTTTCAAGGCGCATGTTTGTATGTGATCAGATACTGCTACAAAAAGTTATGAGTCTCTGTATCTGACAGTCTGTTTTCATGACAGTTTTTACCCCCGTCTAGTAAACTGTCCATAACGTTTTGGCCGCTTCTCTATTTCTTACGAAACATATATCAGCGCGAAGCTCTCTTTAAGGCACATGTCTCTATGTGCTTAGATCTTGAATCAGATACTGCTGCAAAATGTTATGGTTCTCTGTGTTTGACAGTCTGTTTTTATGACAGTTTTTACCCCCTTCCAGTAAACTGTCCATATCTCTTCAACCGTCTGTCTGTTTTCAATGAAACTTATATCAACGCGAAGCGCATCTCAAGGCGCATCTCTTTCTTTTCTTGAATCTTTGATATCATGTCTCTACTGAAAGTTATAGGCCTCTGTGTCTAATGATAGTTTGTAGAGTGTTTTGAGCTAAGTGTAAAGGTGTCTATGAAGGAGGTGCAATGTTTCCTCGGAATCTACCCATCCGACCCAATCAGCCCCTTCAAACTCCTCAATGTATATCAGTTCATGTCATGTTGAGTCGCAAGATCTTCTTTCAACAACGTATCGCTCTTCTCTTTGGTGCAGACCGGCTCGCTGAGATTATGGCCTCTGCTGATCCTTTCCTTCTCCCTATGCTTGATTACAACATCACTTGGGATGTTACCATCTTCATTCTCATCTGAGGGAGGAAAGTATGGTGTGGTATCTTGGCATAAAAGCTTCTTTCTAATGTCCCATTCTCAGTGATAAATATCTTTTGCTGTCAGTTCGAAAGCAGCATGAAGTGAAGAGGTGCGTGAAGTTTATTACCCCCAACTTCATGTCACACCACCCAGATGCTCATCATGTGTTGCAAGGGAATGTGTAATCTATAGGCCACTCGGATCATGTGTTGCAAGGGAGACCAAGTTTTGTAGCCTAAGGTCTTTGTGGGAGCTAGTAGTCTGAGACTCAAAGTGGTAGTGCATTAAATGCATTCATGGCACATGCATGGATTGTAATCTAAAGAAGAGACAATATGATATCTACCCAAATGGAATGAGGAAAGACAACTCTGCTACTCTAAAATGGCGGATATTTGAACATGTGAATTTTGAAAGATTGGAGAAAAAGAGTTGGCTGCTATCATATAAGAGCACTAAGCCAAGGGATCTTGTAGAGAAATTGGTTCAATCCATCTCAAAATATGTGCTTCATAATTTCACGGCCAGTTAGAAAGATAAGAATTTTGGAAAATGCCTTGCCAATTTTCCCCATGACACTATTGTCTCTATCATAGATTTTATCAAAAATTACGTGAACAAGATGAGATACAAAGTACTCACCTGTACAACAAGTAGATATCAATTCTACTGCATATCATGTACATTCATTTGCTTATTCATTGTACAATTTGAAGCATCTACTTTCTGACTCAGAGTCTAGATTAGTGCAAGTTCCATTTCTACATTTCAAATGATAGGGAACACAACACCTTGTTTTTGCAACATGGTTTTCCATTGTATTGGGAATGGCTAAAAAATGATGATCCCCATGTATAAGAATATATATAACAACATTGGATGTTGTTATATGGTTTTTCCTCTTAGTTCAAATTAGCCCATGGATTCTACTTTGTTTCAAAGTTTAAATTTTTTATCGGTCTAAACATGACATGGAATTTCTTTGGGTTTAGCCATGGCAAGGGGTGTACTCTCATCTAGTAAGAGCTATTAAGTTCTAGTTGCAAGCTGAGCCTAGATGAAATAAGGGAAAGAGTGAATTTAAAATGGATTTAGACATGCATGAGCAGATCAAGAGTAGTAGATGACTACGACAGTACAAGAATTCCATTTTAAAGAAAACATATTCCACTTATCCTAAAAAAATGGATAAATCCCAAACACCACATTGGTTATAAACCATTGTGCTTGTTTATGTAAATCCCAAATAATAAGTCCCCGCTACACTTGTTTTACAACCATTGCATTAGTAAATGTAAATACCAAATAGTAATTCCCTACCGAGCTTGTTTAACAACCATTGTCTCACCATGTTTTTTCAGTAATCCCAAACAATTGGATGTATTCTAGTCTTACAAAGGTATATATATATATACATTGATAAAATCTATGCCACCTATCTTGTAAAACCATCAGACTAGTGACCACATTCATCTTGTAATAACTTTGAAAGAAACTATCATGAACCTAAAACAACTTGTGTAAATGCAATTGTTGATATGGCCCTTGAGGGGTTCCCTTTAGGGTTCTATATGGCCCTTTAGTTTATTAAATGCAATTGTCAATATGGCCCTTGAGGGGTTCCCATATCAGCATGTCCTATATGTCCAGTGTCATGTTGATATGCCCTCGCCTCTAAAGGGGACCCCGAAGGGCCCATATATTGTATGCAACCAACCACCAAATTGGTGACCACTTATTTTGTACTACCACCTTGCTTTTTGTGATCCTAAATTCTGAGACCACTTATGTTGTATTGCCACCGTGCTAGTTGTGATCCTAAAACTACTTGTTTCTATACAAGAAGATCCTAAAAGAGCTTTGTTTGTATAAATAAAACTTGTATTCAAATTGTTGTAAACATTCAACAACTCTGGTAGTAAATAAAGAGCAATTTCAATAATAATTGGATAGGCACCTCTCAAAAATTGAGGCCTTAGCTACATCATGTCACTTGGAGGTCTTTTAGGTAAAGTCGGTCGCTTGAAGGATGGGACCTTCTCGCTCCTTTCCTTAAAGGGTCTTGTTCCACATTTTACTTTCTACATTGAGTTCCCTACAGATCACTTTGAGCTATTTGGGGAGAACAACCCTTCTTCCAGAGGCTCAACCTTAGATTTCTTTACTGTAAGCTCCCTTATTTCAAGGGGCTGGTAAAGGCCCTTAATTTTTGCCTATAGACCCACCTAGAAATTTCTTCTTCAGCATCTCATTTCTCACTTTGGATAGATGTAGTAGGCAGATATAGTCAATCTTCCTTGATGTGGGTAGTTGACAACCACAGCCAGTGCAAAGCAAGTTTGCATCCACAAACACCCCACATCAAAACACATGCATAGTGTGGCCCCACTTGGACCATTGGATCATGCACTCATAGATATGATGTGCAAATGGTAGACCATGCACTTCTTACCCTACCATGGAAGAGGATAGTCATCCACTTTGACTATTGCTACCGTCAATACGATAGTCTGAACCTATGCATTAGCAACATGTTTCTTGATTCTGTCCTACCGTATCCTAAGGGTGTAGATGTTCCCCTAGAGCATCTCCACTTGATGCTCACTCTCCACAAGAGATCTTTTTGATGCTATCACCTACTCTTGAACCTGGTGAAATTATGTAGCAGAGCTTCACTATAGGCATCTTCCAAGAGGTTTACTCTTTGTTGGGTTTCAGATAGGTTTCAGATAGGACGGAGGATTATTAGTCATATCTTTCAAAATTGATGGCGAGTTGTTGCAGCACCCTAGTGCAATATAATTCCATGGGCTTATACATATACTTCAAAAATTGCACATTCTCATTGTCTCCTCCACCATGGTTGCTCTTTGTATGAACTATATCCTTCCTTGACTTGAAGCTCTGCACCTGCACTAATGAGCTCGTTTTTGCATTTGCCCTTTTTGATTTCTCTATCATTTTTTCTTATTGATGTTCAATGCATTCTACATTTTGTAGAGCTATTGGTAAAGATACTCCTTGTTGGATCTTTGATCTTCAAGAACCTTTTTCATCCCTGCTAGCTCTTGCTTTAGCTCTTGCTTCACTTTCTCCCCATCCATTCTAATATCTTCAAGCTACTGATCCAGTAGCTTGATAAAGCTTCTCTACTTCATGTCTTCTATGCTTTTCCATCTCGTCCATTTTTTTAGTGGCCTGAACTTGCTCTCATGCTTGCAAAACCTTTGCTTCTACCTTCCCACATTGTGCAGTATTTGCTACATCAGTGGCTTTCATGTGTACAAAATTTAATATTCTATTGCTCCAAGACAAGTTTGATGGGAATATCGATTAGGTACATAGCAACTCCGATTGACTAAGATGGCAATTTAGATTTTCCATCCTTGCACATCTTCAAGTTAGTCATCACACTCTTGGAGATCAACTTTGAGAAAGAGATCATACGCCCGCTCAATTTCTCTAATGTTGATTGAATATGTCAAAACTTCACAATTGCTCTTGTATTAGGACATTACTACCTTGTCTATTTCAAAACATCCTAAACATGAGTTGGCAAACTTGAAATCTTGACTCCACCATTTGAACTAATCTGAGTCTTCAGGTATTTTTCTAAAATATATGATCTATCCATGACTTCTCCAAGAATTGTGCTTGCAAATCACCTCTGGGAATGCCTAGCACCTTTCCAATCATGTTTTCAATAATGTTAATCTTTTGACTTTGATAAACAATGTATTCATCCTTCACGTTTTCTTCATCTATCAGCTTGGTGAAGTTGGAGAGAGAATCCAAATTGGGCTTTCTAAGGCTATCTGAGGAGCTCTCGTATGTCACAACTTTAATATTAGGGGAGGAAGGATTGTGTGAGGAGCTCTTTAAGGTCACTATTTAAAGACTAGGGGAGGAAAGATTGTGTGATACACTCTTAGACTATGCAGAGATGGCAGAGCAAGATGATAGGTTTGGGAAGGGATCCATTTTGAGAGCTGATAAAAGTTGCAGAAAAAGTGTAACAAAGAAAGGTTAACATAGAACGATGAAGGGAGTCAGAAATGGCAAAGGAGTAATTTCAAAAAACTATGAAAGAAGTATAAAATGGTTAATGAAATGCAATAGTGGAGGCTTAATTAGAGTGAAGGCCACCACAGTGGTCTGGCTCATGCAACGGTGGTTTTTGAGGTGGCTAAACCATGTACTTTTTTGCCAAAGTAGGTAGAGTGCCGTTAATTTAGCAGCCACCATAGTGGCTCCTTGATGACTATTTTGGTAGTTGAATACAATTGGTGGCTCGAATTTTGAACATAATTTCTTATGTGTTTTGAAGACAATCATGTGTACTTAAGTATAGAAACCTAACTATATGTATTTAAAACATGTTGAAAAGTTGCACCACATAAATTTGTGCTCTTTTGTAGAATCGATTGTTTTTGGAGATAGACATGTGAAAATTTATTTTCTAAAACATAACCAATGAGAAAATGTTTAGAGTATCTTTGAGGATGCAAAATATTTCTTGCAATCCCAAAAAGAAAATCATAACTTGGCATGTGTTTTGAACATAGCATACTCTTCCTCTCTTTACATTCACATGGCAAGCTTGGGCCCATTTGGTGCCAAGGCATCTTCTCTATCCTTTCCTTCCCTCTTTCTATTGTAGCTCTTGTTGTTATGCTTCTCCATGTGTCACAAATAGCACTTGTGTTAGCCATATAATAGCATTTGGGACAATCTTGGCATTAGGAGGTGCTTTTGTGAGAGTCCCAATTAACCTTGCCAATCTGGAAGGTTCTGGCACCTGCCTTTTTCCTAAGCCATTTGAGGCTCAAAACTCGGATGTCGAGGTCCGCGATCTTGAGCCATTTGGGCTCAAAACCCATATGGCCCATAACTATGCTCCATGGTTGGGCCGTCAAAGTAAATCATGAAGCCTAACCACCTCTAATCACTCATTACCATGAATTCTGTGTTTGTGGCTATTAATAGTGAAACTGAGTCAAACATATAGTCCCAAATCAAATGACTAGGGGGACATGCTATGATAGCTACTAGACTAGACATTGCATTTGCAATGGGAGCTGTTAGCCGGTATGGAAGTTAAGTGCATCAAGGGGTACATAAAGGGTACCAAGGAGATGTGCATCTGATTTGGCATAGGAGAGATGCATGTACTTGGGTACACAGATTCATACTATGCAGGGCATGTGGGTAGCAGGAGATCCACTTCCAGTTTTGTGTTCACCTTTGTAGGTGGTGTAGTGTCATGAATGTCTCATGCACAAAAGTGCATTGCTTTGTCTACCACATAGGCCGAGTATGTAGTCAGCAATTTGAGTATTGTCGTGTATTGATGGGCATTGGATAGTATGCTCAATGGTGGCCGTTCTCCCTTAAAGGCACATTGGACTTTAAGTGGGAGGTTGTGGGGGTTAAAGGCCAATGTAACCCCAATTATGTATAATACTCAACCCTTTGCATGTATGCAAATTGAAGAAAGTCTTTTATGTTCTAAAGCAAGATCCAAGAGCTTGGTACGAGAGAATAAGTAAAACCTTGTTGCATATGCACTTCAAGAAATCCAAATCTCATAGTTCACTATGTGTGAAGAAAGAGTGTGCAAAAATGGTGTGACTATTGGAGCAACCAAAAAGCAACCCACAATTGCATTATCTAGCATGGAAGCTGAGTATACAAGGGTTGCTATAACACCATGCGAAGAAACTTGACTAAGATTGTTCCTGCATGAGTTGAGTGTATTCATTGATGGCCCAATCGTGATATACTATGACAAATTAAGCACCATAATGCTACTAAGAATACCATTTACCATGTATGGACTAAACACATCGAGGTTCACTATTACTACATCTGGGAGAAAGTAAAGTAGAGAGCTTGATATGTTAGGATAGATGCCCAAATTGCAAATATCTTTACCAACTCTTTGGGTAAAGATAAGTTTTGCCGTGTTAAATATGCTTTGGATTTATGTAATGTACAAGCTCATGCTAAGAATGAGGGGGATATTTGTTGATGTATAGTTGATATATGCATGCATATGTATATGGATATAGAGAGTGGAGTACCCACATGAGGTGGCATCTTTAAGGCTTTGGTTAAAATGAATTAGGTGGCTTCTCTTCTATATGGACATGGAGTGTAGTAGATGTGTGTTATGTATCTTTGATCTCTCCCAATAATGGATAAACTCTACATTATGAGCATTGCTATGGAATCTCTCTTTCTCATTCTACATAATAGTGCTAATTAGCATAGTCAACAGTGCCAACTAGCATATTTAGTAGTAGTCTATATAGCATAGTCAATAATGCTCATTAGCATATTGCTAATTAGCATAGTTAGTAGTGCTAATTACCATAGTCAATGGTGCTAATTAGCATATCTAGTAGCAAAATCCAAAGTCAAGTGTATGGTTGAGTTGTAGTTCTAGTTAGCTCTCATGCAGAGAGTGTGGCATGCATGTGCCAATATTCTCAGAATAATTGAAAGTTGCATGTCCATTGAAAAAATATGAGAAGCATCACATGAGAGAATATATTACTTTTAGGCTCGTAGTTTGGAAGATCAACATTGTCAATTAGAAAATCAACACTTGGTTCATTTTCTACACTCAAATACCAAACAATCCTTCCTATGATTTGACACATGTATACATTCTATGGAATCTTAAACTTCTTGGGTTGATTTCAAGATTCTGATGTGCATGACCAAACCACTGCATCAACACACTCCCATACCTATGCATCAAACCTATTCTTTGCCCAATACTTGGTCTCAACATAAACATCTGCATCATTAAAAACTTTCCTTTTAGCCAATGGTTACCAATATTGAATTAACAATTTCTTGAAGTCAAAAGATGTAATATTGATCTCGACACTTGATTGGACAACCCCAAGCCATATGGAGTATATAGGGCCTGATGGCCTCACAAAGACAAAGTCGCATTTCTTAACATCTACCATTGTTCTAAACTCCCCCCTTGGATTACCTATTAGAGGCCTGCAATAGTGATAATTCCATTCCTCATAGCCTTAAAACTCATTAATCTAAGCATCTATATTATCCTCCTCCTCATATGATTGTGTCTTTGGGCAAAAATCTATGTACACTCCTATCTCTAATATGTTTTCTTGTTCAATATCACCAATTAGTTTTTTATAGTAAGCTATCATAGACCTAATATAGGACTCATATGATGCATTTTTTGCATTTTCACAATTGTCCCAAAACTTAATGTAATCCTTTATTCTTGATAAAATTTGCAAGTGCTCTCTCACAAATTCAGCAACAATAGGTTGTATATTTGGACAGCCTATTGGCAACAATGGTCGTCCCTTGGTATCATTCTTCCACAGTCCAATTCACCCTTTAGTGGGCATCCAGTTTGGTTATTTTGGATGCACTTTGTACTGCATCATTGGTGTATCACCCCACATGAAAAATTCAAATTTGCAATGGTTTTACATGACCAACTAGCATATCTTGCCCATCACATAGGTAGCCTTCCATATAACCCTTGAAATCTAGAACCCGTGTAAGAAGAAATGTGGTTGGTGGTGAAGATGATGTACACTTTTTGAATGTATTCTCCATCAGATGAGGGAAAGTGAATGTTTGTCCCACTCACAATCTCTCAGAGAACTTGTTGAACATTGCATCAACATCCTCATGTGTGCACCCAACCATGAAGAGGCCCACTTGAATAATCTTGAAAACACCCCTTGCTTATAAGAAGAGAAAGTAATGCAAATAAGTATCTATTTTTGTTCTCAGATGCACAATTATCTAGTAAGTTCTTTAGCAACTTTTGGTATGGTGGCTCAACATGGGTTTTAAAGTCTATGTGACAGAAAAGATGTGTTGCATATGGCTATAGCCCTGTTATAATGGAAGTTGTCATGGCATCTATGCTAAACATTGGGTCACCAATTGATACAATCTCTAGATCTACATTCATGATTGTGCCATCTACAGTTTCGCATGGTCCACACAAAGTGGAAAGATGTATACCTTCAAAAATATAATGAGAGTCCAATGCCTTTCTAGAGCATAAAGCAGTTATAATTTGAACATTGCTTCTTGGAATCCCATCAGTAGCATGGTCTCCAAGGTCATGTGTATCCATCCTATCTAGGTTGCCAAACAATTTGAAAGGTATTATATTGTTGGGTTGGGGTCGAAAGTTATTACAACATGATATAATATATTTGCATGGGACAATAAGTTCAAAGGTGTTCCATCTAATAATTTCAAACACCATACAGCTTTGGTATGTCATACCTATCTAATTTGGAAACAACAATATAAATTTATCATAAATTATGTAGATAACGTTGAGGAGCTCCATCTGTTATGACATGCAAGCGTTATATTTGTTGTAGGTAGAAGTGATGGGATCTTTCCCATTCTTGTGGTAGTAGCTAATAAAAATAACAATCTTCCATGATGCATGGAATATTGGAAGCATACCACACATGCAATGATGGATCCCATCTAAATATTCTTTATGTATGGAATATTGCATGTGCTTCCAAGACATTAGATTTAGTCATTCAAATCTTGGATATAGAGGAGCCAATCAAATTTATATAGTTGAATGGAGAGGCAAGTCGTAGTATCATCCTATTGGCACTTTCCCACAAATTCCGTAGAAAGAGTAGGGTGTTCTCAATATGCAGGTTTCCAAGGACTTTTGTCACCTACAGATATATCAGTGTCATCATTTGTAGTATAATTGTAGCTTACGAAACTTGGGTCATATTTTAATGAGAGACATAGGATTAAGTGTGGTAAGTAAACATACTACATGCATGTGTGAAAGGAATGTGCATCATCATGGTTGGACTAATGAAGTATTTTGCCTCCATTGGGGGTTGAAAGGTTCAGAAAGAGTTTAAGGGTTACCTTGGGTCATATTCAGATGAGAGACTTAGGATTAAGTGTGGTAAGTAAACATACTGCATGCATGTGTGAAAGGAGCGTGCATCATCAAGGTTGGATTAATGAAGGATTTTCCCTCCATTGGGGGTTGAAAGGTTTAGAAAGATTTTAAGGGTTAGAGGGAGGCTTAGGCTTCAAAGGGGTTCATGGTTCAGAAGAGGTTCTAGGGTTTAGAGAGGTTCAAGGTTTTAGAAGGAGTTCATGGGTTAGAAGGAGGATCTAAGGTTCAAAGTAGAGTACATGGTGGAGAATTTGTCTCCCTTGTAGATCATGGAGGCACAGGGGATTCACTAGTAGTAATAAAGAGACATCACCTGCGTGTAATAAATATATGAAAATTCCCCTTATCTACCCCCTATTTACAGGACCTTACCTTATAAAATGTACCTTCCTTCCCTTATATAACCCCCCTTCCTTACACTCATGTGGTACCATACGATAAACCCTAGTGGACCCCTCGGGCATGGAGGTCAAGGGTTGAGGGACTGATCTACGAGAGAAGGGTTTAGGAGGAGCATAGGATTGAGAAAGGAAGAAGTTGTAAGAGCATGGGGGAGGAGAATGGAGGAGGAGAAGGGAGGAGAGGGGAGGAGGATAGGGAGGAGAAGTGAGGAGAGGGAGGAGGAGAGGAAGAGGATGTGCAAGGTTGGAGGGAGGGGAGTAGGAGGCAAGCTTAGGACATGCTTTTAGACATGCAGTGCAAGAGAGCATGGACACTTGGATACAATTTCTTGGAATACCAAAGTAGAACTCAACACAATTCCCTAAAGAGTGCAGGATTCATTCCATTATGGGGTATTTATACAAGTTGGATAGCTTCTCTCTCTACATGTAGGAATTGTAAGATATTCTCTCTCTACATGTAGGAATTGTAAGATATTCTCTCTCTACATTTAGAACTTACATCTAGGATGCGCATATAGAAGTTGTATGTAGGAGTTGCATGTTGCATGTAGGACATGCATGTAGGAGTTTGCATGTACAACTTGCATGTTGAAGATGCATGTTGTGGATTTGTAAGAGAGATTATTCCTAGCCTTATGCAACTATAAGTGGAGCTTTGCCACTACTCTACACACACATTTTGTGCTACCGAAGTCCATGTTGGCATAGAGACAACATACCCGCAAATCCATTTTATTAATGTGTCCCCGGGTTATGGCTTATTGTGATGATCATGGAGTTGCTATGCCATGCACATAACCAAGTGGCTATCACCTACTGTAAGGCCTTGGCACCATACAATTTCTTATCTGTTTCCAAGAAGCCTATATTCACCATTTGTTCTAATAGAGATATGTGGTGTGCTTATAATAAGAGGACTCTTTGATAGAGTGTGCTTATAGTCTGAGCATCGATCCATTCATTGGGATTGAAATTGAGTGTAGGCAAATGGCAATGGTCAATGTGGATGGGGACCTCCAGAATGTATTCCAAGGTTTTGCAAAAGATAGCACTTTTGCAAAGGACATGGTCAATGTTGCCTCGAATTATTTTCTCATGCTATTGAAGTGCTCGGATCAGTGTGCCTTGCATGTTTTACTCTACACCATAGTATGGCTCGATCATTGACTAATTAATGGTGCAATACTCACCCAACATGTGTATGTGGGCCTCCCATATGTGCCATTGTGGAACTACATAGAACTTGGGATGAATTTTGAGGCATGGAGGTGCATGTAGGTATTCTTTCAAGAAGATTACATCAAAGAGATTGGGGCAATGCCAATCAAGTTGGGGATCTAACTTACTGATCCAAGCTTCACTAATTTGGTGGTGACAAAGGTTGGTAGGGAAGTTGCCATCCACCTCAAGTTTCCATATCAAGATATTTGTTCAAGAAATCCTTGATGGGGTTACTGGGGAGTGGTATTACATTAAAATAATACCCATCATTAGAATTGGGCATGGGAGTGAGAATTGGATTATCTAGATCTTGATATTCAAATTCAAATATTGGGTCATTTTTTGCTAATGGTAACACAAGTAGTGTTTACAACCCTCATCTTCAAGAACTCCAAAAAATAGCCATTGGGGATTTCAAAGGTGCTAGTTGTGGGAGGGGAATTACAGGGGAACTAGGGAAGAACATGGCATATGATTTGAGTAGCTTGATAATCCTCAAGGGTAGGATTAGCAAGGGAAGGGAATAAGTTAGGTCTGAAGGGCTGGTAAGTTTGCGACTGTTGGGTTAGTTGAAAGTGGTGAGAGGCATGAGAAAAGAGAAAATGAAGGGAGTAGATGTTAGGCTCGAGATCTCAGGGAAGGTTAAGAGGGTGGTAGCAGACAGTAAGGGTAAGTGAGGTTATGAGATTGGCATAGAGAGTGGTTAGATATGGAAAGTTAAATGTGAGATAGGCCATGTCATCCTTTGGCACTTCTTTTTGATGGTGTGATGGGATCATCAACTGCAAGGGTGGGACATTGGTTATGTCATGCCGAACCACTTTAAAAGCTCAAAGGCTTGGTCACACTCTTCAGTCCATAAGAGTTCCACCAACAATTTGTAAAGTAGTCTGGCTATCATGGCATAACACAAGATAGATCTTCTGAGGCAATCAATAGAGCGAGTGAGAAAAAGCGAGCAAGCCCAAAAAAGCAAGCGACAATTAGTTGAAGTGACTGGAAAATCAAGCAAGCAAAGAAAAATCTAAGTTTTTTATAAAATAATTGCTTGAAGTATAAAGTATCCAAGAGAGTGGTTATGTGTCACATTTCTTGAAATTGAGTAGTCTAAAGTTAAGGACTATTGTAACATGACCCCATTTGGGTTTGGCAATTATCATGGGGGTCACTCATAAACATGTAACATACCATTTTTGTGCATTGAGGGGTATTTTTTAGTGGGCGGACTTACATGTTTGTGTGGATGAGGGGATTTATAAAATAGCAACTTAATGTAATTTATATATGTAGATATTTTAAAATGTAAACACATACATGGGTTCAACGATTTACATGAAAAAATGTAAATTGTAAGAATAGGGGTAATTTTTAATACATGCTTGCTTGCACATGCTTTATGGGTTTATGAAGAGTGATCCCCAAAGTGCAATTAAAAGGTAGAGGATGTTAAATTTGGGTTTTTTTTTTGCCAAAATAGACAGTGTCTTCTCGCTCCCCATTATGGGAAACCTTGCTTTAAACTTGGTGCAAAAAATTGGATAGAATCTCACAAAATTCATATTCTGATGCACACAATTTTTTTAGATGGTGCAAAAAGGCATGATATTGATCTAAATCATGCCTTGTCATTTGATTTGATATGTAACATTATGCCATTTATATTTGACAATAAAAAGATGTAGGATGTTAAAAACTCATCTTTTGGGCCAGAAAAATCATATGTTGACATCTTGCAAAAATACAAGGATGTGAAAATGCCCTCTTTTGGGCCATAATAGGGAGCACGTTGTATCTTTTGACTTACAAGTCCAAAAAAGGTCATGTTACATATCAAATCAGATGGCAAGGCATACTTTAGATGATTATCATGTCTTTGTGCACCATCTAGTAAAATTTAATGCACCAAAATATGAATTTATGGTTAATTTGTTGCATTGGTTAGATTAGTGGGAGCTAAGAATAAATCATTAGGGAAGGATATTTTTCTAGTAACAAAGAAACATGGGTTTCATTCCAAGAGTGAACAGAGTTAAAAAAGCTAAGCATTTACATATGCATGGAATCTAGACTAATCCATGCAAGGAGTCCTTGGAAACACCCCACCTGTGTAGAAGGTTGCATTGATGATCTCAATCACTCTAGTGCAAAGAGAGAACTCGATTGCAGTTACTATAGGGTTTGTATTCAATACAAACAATGAATTGGAAATTGAACATACAAACTATCTCATGAATGATGTGAAATTAGTGTTAGTGGCTCAGAAAGTTATATGCATATTTAACCTTCTAGCATCAAGGAAACATATGGAATTTTGAATAAGTTACTATTTTTTGCTACTGAAATGGGGGATTTATAAATCTTTTATTGTTTTTTATTACTCGCTTTTTTTGGCTCACTCGCTTTTTGTCACTCGCCTTTTGGTAATCCTAGATCTTCTATAGTAGTTGGCATGTCCCATAAAGACTTGTACACCTTTGGAATTTGTAAGAGGAGGCAATTCCATGATGATTTTGATTTTTTCCAATGGCATGTGAGTTGCAATCCCATGTTGAGAAATGATGTGTCCCAAAACAACTCTGTGGGTGACTATGAACTGGGATTTTGTTGGATTTTTGGAGATGCCATACTCCTTGCATTTCATTGGAACTACTTTAAGGCATTTTAAATGGTGTTTCTTGTTGGAGTGCATGCATAAATCATCCAAGAATATCTATAGGAACTCATTCAAAAATGACTTAAAGGCGTCGGACTTGACTCTCTGGAATGTGGCCGGGGCGTTACATAGGCCAAAGGGAATGACTCCATAAGTAAATATGCCCCATTCTATAGAAAATACTATTTTTGATTGATCGGCATGAGTGCACTTGTATAGCCTCTATTGTCATCCAAGAATCTATATATCTTTGACCTAGCCACCTTTTCCAACACTATTTCTGTTAAGGGTAGGAGATAGTGATCCTTGATTGTGGCTGTAGTCACATTCTTTAAGTTGACACATATCCTTAACTTCTTATTGTGCACAATGATGATGGGTGAAACCCAATCAGTGTGCTCTATCTCATATATGAATCTTGAATCTAAGAGTTTTTCTAGTTTGTCAAAGACCATGGTGCCATATTTTGTATTTGTTCTATAAGGCGGCACCTTCCCTAATAGGTGTCATGTGTACTACAACTTTTGGTGAAATTACCGGGGGGGGTGGGGTCACTCATCATATGTAACCATATCACATGAGTTCAACAGCAGGTTATTTTTAATTCCTAAATTTTACAAAAATTAATTCACATAAGGGAGTATTTAAAGCAATTTTGGAAAAAATGTATAGATTTGTATACAAAAAGGGTACACTTTATAAAGAAAAAATCTACAGATAAGGGATTTTACAAATATGCCTTGAACGCATGTTTATACATAGTGACCCCTCTGAGGGTGAAATTCCCTTCATTTCCTTATATGACCATGCTATGGAGATGCTTTGGCAGTCTCAATATTCCATTAGTTTTAGCTTTGATCCCTCTTATTGTGTGAGTTGTTTCCCAATGAATACCAATTTCTCTTCCTCCCTTTCAAGGGCAAGGTTTATTGTTCTAGTCTTGGACCAGACCTCATAGATTAGAGTCTCTCCAATATTATCGATTTCTTGCAGTTGAGATTCTCTTATTGGTCTTGGCATTGCTATGGGGACACTACCACTATTGTAGTTCTTGAAGTACTCTGGCACTTCTCGAAGATCAACTTGTGATGGTGTTGAACTAGCCTTACATGGGTTATGGTCACTAGGTGGCATAGTTAACATGTTTTTCAGAATCTTGTGGATTCTCTTTTTTTGAAGTCTCATTATCAAGCTTCATCCACATATTTGGCCTAAACTTTCAAAACTTTTACACTGGGAACTGTGGGGTAACTTTTACACAGGCAAATTATTCCTAAGTAATGGTTCCTTTGCTATGCATACTCCATTAAGTCCACTAGGGGACCATTCAAGAGGAGGTGGCTCAGATTTTGGGAGAGTTTGCTCGGTAAGATACATGATCCTAGTTTGAACTCATTCAAACTCATTGAAGTGGTCGGTCTTGGCTTTGAGGCGATGTCCTCCTTTGGTTTTCTTGTGGGACCATCTGCTATTATTCAGCATTGGAGTTTTGACTTTGGGAAGTTGGCCATCCATTAAGGCATTGGAGAATGGGTAAATCATTTCCAAAGACATTGTTTTAAGCATCTATGTCAAGGTCCCAAGGAAAATTTGAGTCCTTATTGTCATGTGGATAGCTTCTTCAGGATCATTATTCCATTCAAGGTCAACCATAAAGAATGGCTTTCCTGGATCGATTGGTTCTTCATGTGTGAGTGGAGGTTTTACCTACATGTACTTAGCATCAATTTGTGAGTTGGATCTAGTGTATGGCAATTGTAAATGGTCACCAATGCTTGGATACAATTGCTAACATTGCTTTGTGTATCTCCCTCTAAGGCATATTGTTGTGGAAGGGCTAATTTGCTTGAGATCATCGTTAAAAAGGTTTCATCCAATGCTCTAGGCACAATGGGTTTCAATGCTCCTGTTCCCACATTGACTCTTAGTACTATTCTATCGTTATTTTGTATTGTCAATCTATTAGCTCCCTAATAATGGAGGATTGATGCTTCTTGCAACCAAGGACGTCCAAGAATGATTCGATAAGATTTCTTAGGGAGATCCAAGATTGTGAACTAAAGAGTAAAGTGGACTCTTGCTACTTTTGTGGATACTCCATTCAATATTCCCAAGGGCTTTGCAAGTGAATCATCTGCAAGGCATATGTTGAAATTAGCTTTTTGAATTGGTGGGAGGTCCCATTTTTCATAGAGATCCTTGGATAGGACATTCATATACCTACTGCACCATCCACAATGGCTTGGGATTCATCATATACTTTAAGGATCAAAGGCATGGTGATGTTGTGTACTCTCTCACCCATTCGCATAGGTATATCTTCTATGTCTTCCATAGGTGGAGGAGATTTGCTAATTCAATACATCCTTTGAAGCTCTCCGAGATATTGGAACACTTTCATAAGAGGATTCCAATGGGAATGGGCACATGAATACTTAGAATGCTAGAGAGTGTGACACCTTCAAGTTGGTGTGGGGGAACATTATATTATAGATCTTGTTGCTAGAACAGAGGCTCAAGTATAGTGTCAATCCATGGTGGGGTGTTCTTATTGCACCCATTGTTGAAGTGCCTAAAATCAATCCTTCTCCACTTTTATATTAGGGTCTCTAGGGGTGCACTAGTTAGAAACCCTATGTATCACGTGTGTTAAAGGGGTATTTTAAGAACCCCTCAACTAAAATTTTCCTCCCAATAAAAACACCCCTCTTTACTTATGAACTAAGTAATTTTTTTCTAAAGTTGAATTGAAAAAACCATCCTGTTATTGTAAACCTATTAAACTTTTCCAAAAAGTTAAATTAAAATACCCCTCCTTTTGAATGCATGTTATACACTAAAATTTTATGAGGTGAACCCCCCGAGATTAGTTTATTATGAAAGAAATGCCTTATGCAATGTTGGAGATCTCTCAAAAGAATCCTCAAGAAAATGGACACAAAATTCCTCTCATATGAACAAAAGTCTTTCATGAAAGAGAACACTCATGAACTCTTGACCTCTCATGAATATGCGCCTCAGTGGAAGGTACAACCATGCTCTGATACCATGTTAAAGTGAGAGATCAAGGAGTCTCAAAGTACACAACACTATATTAGAGAATTTGGGAAAATCCCAATTCCCATGAAATAAAATACAGTCACTTCAAAAGTAAAATTTGATGTTTTTTATTGAAACATTAGCTCCATAATTATGTTGGGGGAGACTAGACCATGCACAATACTTTCCCAATTCCTAGAACCCAAGCAACAAGCTTCCGTATGTTCCTATGGCAAAAGTCCTTAATAGATGTGAACATGGCCCCACCATGCCCAAAACATTTGTTGATTTGCTAGTGAAAGAAAGATGTTTGTTGTTTCATATGCATCGAAACCACAAACAAAAGCCAATTTATAGATGTTGCATTAGGAAGATTCATTGGAGTAAATTAAATTACAGTATTGATATATGCAATAGGATTGTTATAGAGCTTTGACATCCATCATATAAATGTGGTGTTCAAAGACAAAATTCAACTTGCAACAACTGTCGATTGATGTATCAAATTAATGCCAAATGCATATGTTTCTATGTTGATAAATTGTAGTATTGACATATGCAATAGGATTGTGGTAGAGCTTTGACATCCATCATATAAATGTGGTGTTCAAAAACACCGTTCCATCACAATAGAGCTCGTAAAACTCTCCATCACAATAGAGCTCATGAAACTCAAAGACATGGTCTTGATAAAAACCTTTTTTTTAATTGCTTTCTTGTGCTAAATATAATCAAAACCATTTACACATAGGCAATTTTGCAACTACATCATTTAACACAATCATTAACAATTCCATACTAGTATTCATACTCACAAAGTAGCTCATCTCCGAAGGAGATATCCTTTATGGTTTGCATAGTAATGTAGCCATGGGCACTCAAATCTCCTTGTGACTTTTGAGCCCAAGGTGGTAGCTTAGGGATGTATACAAATATAATAGCATTTGTTCTTTCTTTATAATACATTGAGCTATTTATATATCCAGCAATGTTTCCATACAATACATCTCCCACAATACTTTTCACATCTGTCAATGGCTCAATGAATGGATCTTCAAACATTCCATAAGTCTTCATCCTTGGGAAAAACTTGAGGAGAGATCTCCAAGTATCATAATCATACTTTGAACCATTATAGACCATCAAATCTTGTTTCTTCTTGATGCTTGTATGTACAAAAAGACCATATCCTACCCTAGGTATTGTTGATTTCTTTACTCCCTAATGGATGCCATTCATTTCGAACACGTGATCAATGGGCATGGGTAATTCATGTTTCCATAAGCCATTGGATGCAAGATCAAATTTTGTAATAAGATAGCTCTTCAACTTTTCAAGACAATCTGCAACACCTATCATATGTTTAAAATCAAAGAATCATTATTTTAGTGGAGGAATACAAACTCACATCACAAAGCATAGAGCTAAGAAAACAAGTTGGCAAGATCACTCAAAATGTAGGTACAAATGTTTTAGTTAAGCATGCACCATACTTCTTGTAGTAGGACAAGTCCCTCACACTCTAGTTTTGGTTATAGGTGAAGCAATACCTTTCTCTGTGTCTTTTTTTGAACTACGAGTAGACATATGAGATTCAAAATTCATCCTTTTGAGTACTTCATTGTTTTTTTCTTTAAATTCAAGGATCACCAGTTGAAAATAATAGAACATATCATGTCCTTCAATAATCGGAGCTTGACCAAATCTGCTTGTGGCATGCCATTGTGAAGAGAGTGGGAGAGAAGGAAGGAGTCTCACTTGCAGCTTTCTCACATACACAATGGGGGAATACACACAAAGGTGGAGGCGAAAAACAGTTTTCCTCTTCTTAGTTGTGAAAGCCAAAAGAACTCTCTCTAAGTACAAAAGGAATAGGTGAATGCTATATGTGGGTCTCAAAACAAACTCAGCTGACTAAGGTGGCATAATAATTGAGCCACTAACTAGAGTACATAAATATAGCTGTCATCCAGCTATTATTCATGGGTAGTGTACCAACTGCATCTGCAGCTAACAAGTCGGTGACATAAATGCACAACGGTCACCCTGGCATATCATGAGTGGGGAGCTCGATATCTCAACACTCCCCCTCGAGCTCAATCCCAATTCCTGCACACCAAGCAGGTCTCTGAACTTCCGCAGCTTCTCTGCACCCAAATGCCTTCGTGAATATATCAGCTATCTGATCCTCTGTGCTGACATAAACTAGATCAATAAAACCTACTAGAACCTTCTCCCGCACATAGTGATAATGCACCTCAATGTGCTTTGTTCTAGCGACTGGGTTATTTGCCAAGTGTATACTACTCATGTTATCACAATAAATGACAACTGGCCCATCTATAGATTGATGCATATCATAAAGTAGATTATGCAACCAAACTGCCTCACATGCAGCCATTGCTGCACCCCTGTACTCAGCCTCCGTGCTCGACAAGGCAACTGTAGGCTATTTCTTGCTGCTCCAAGTGACTACAACACTCCCAAAAGAGAACACATATCCACTTGTAGATCGTCTATCAGAAATACTACCAGCCCAATCAGCATCAGTGTATCCATGCGATTGTATCTCAACCCAGTCTCATAAAATAGTCCATACTGCAATGTAAACTTCACATACCTTAGTATGCGTCTAGCCACATCGAAATGTGGTTTCCTTGGAGCCTGCATAAACTAACTTACCAACCCAACAGCATAGCTCAAATCTGGCCTAGTAATAGTCATATAAATCAAACTTCCTACTATGCATCTGTACATAGTAGGGTCTTCTAGAAGCTCACCTGCATCTGTGCTCAACTTCACATTCTGCTCCAAATGAACTGAAATAGGCTTACAGCCTATCATCCCATATTTGGACAGCATGTCCAATCCATACTGCCTCTACAAGAGCCATATCCCACTTGTGGATCTAATCACGTCAATGCACAAGAAGTAATGCAAGTCTCCCAAATCCTTCATCTCAAACTTCTGCTTCAATAGCATTTTCACATGAAGGATATCTTCATCACTATCACATGTGATGATCAAATTATCAACATAAATGACAAGCGGCATAATGCCTTTCTCTGTTTTTCTCACATAAAGTGAGAAATCTGCCTTGGAAATCTGAAAGCCAATAGTGACAAGATACTATCCTATCTTGTCAAACCATGCTCTAGGTGCTTCCTTCAAGCCATACAAGCCTTTCTTCAACCTGCAAACAAACTGAGGATGAACAGCATGAACATAACCTGGTGGCTGCTCCATAAAGACCTCTTCTTGCAAATCACCATGCAAGAAAGCATCCTTTACATCCATCTGATGTAAAGACCATCCCTTTGATGCAGCCATAGCAATGACTGCTCTTACGATTGCCATCCTTGCAACCGGATTGAATGTTTCTTCATAATCAATGCCATATGTATGTGCATATCCCTTGACAACTAATCTTGCCTTGTATCTGTTCACAAAACCATCTGCATTGTGCTTCGCCTTATAAACCCACTTGTAGCCAATTGCATTCTTGTCTTTAGGCAAAGGCACTAATTCCCATGTAGCATTTTCTTCCAAGGCATCCATTTCTTTATCCATGGCTTTCTCCCATTTTTCTTTTCCCATGGCTTGCTCAAAAGAAGTGGGTTCTGGTTCATGTATCACTTTGACCATATAGGCATAGCGAATGGCTACAAATCCATCATATTGCAGCCTATCCATAGGATACCTAGCTCTAGGCGCAAAATAGGCTCACTACCAGGTTCTCTCAAAACATCCCTTGTCTTCCTTACTCCAGGTGTAACAACAAAAGGAATACCCAAATCACCATCAAGGCTCTATTCTGAGCCACTGGATTCACCATCCACATAAGAGTGACCTGCATTCACATCAACCATGGGTTGATCTACTTTCTCTTTTCCTTTTCATTATTCTTGCATACCACTATTTGCATTGCTTTGAGGAGATCTTGCTGATCTCAATCTACCTGTCCATGGTGAAGTATGTGAACCACTGCTAGAGGACACTACAGGTCCACTAATATTTTACGATTGATGTAGCATTACCATTTTCTACATCTACATCATCAATCACATTTTCTGGTTTATACCAGCTGCTCATCTCATCAAAAACAACATCTCTGCTCATTCTAAAATTATGAGTAGAAGGGTTATCGCATCTTTACCCTTTCTGTTGCAGAGAATAACCAATAAAGATGCACTTCTCAGCTTTTGGATCCAACTTGGATCTCAACTCATATGGCACATGAACATAGGCAATGCAACCAAAAACTTTCAAATGAGAAATATATGGTTTCATACTAGTATACCTCTCCTCTAGTGTCATGCCATGTATTGCTACAATAGGAGTCCTATTCATTATGTAGACTACTGTAGCAACTACTTCAGCCTAATAATAATTTTGCAGGTCTTTTTTGTTGAGCATGGCATGAGATACTTCTCCAATATGCCTGTTTTTCCTTTCTGCAAGTCCATTTTGCTATGAGCTATGAATGCATGAACATTGTTGCTTTATGCCATGCTCCTACAGGAACCTTGCAACCTCATTTGAGAGGCACTCTCCCCCTCCATCTAACCGTAGGAGCCTGTTTCTTTTTCAACCATAGCTTTAAAAGCTTTGAAATGCCCAAACACTTCACTTTTCTTTTTCATAAAATACACCCAAACTTTTCTGCTGTAGCCATCAATAAAAGTGACAAAATAATGATAGCCTCCAATAGATGCAGCTTTAGTAGTCCACACATCAGAGTGGATTAATTCCAATGGCCTCTTACTCTCTTGAACATGTTTAGGAAATGGTTTCCTCGCCTGTTTTCCAAATTGACAGGCTTCACATACCTTATGCATTTCTGTAACCTTGAAGTTAGGCAATCCTGCAACAATACTTTGGGCCTGCATTAATTTAAGTCACTGTACATTAACATGACCAATGCGTTTATGCCAGATATCAATATCTACAACTACACCGATCCCATGTGCAAACATTGTTGCACCTAATTTAGGCATGTCCACATCCAACGTAAACATCCTGCCCTTGTTCTTCCCTCTTGCTATCAAGCAACCTTTATTTTTCATATCCTCAACAGAGCATCCATGAGGATTAAATCTGACGTGCAAGCCCTGTTCAACCATTTGACCAACAAAAACTAGGTTCTTGGTGATATTCGGGACATGAAATACATCAGACAGGTATTTCTTTTTTCCATCCTGGATAGACAAAGGAATTTTACCAATCTGCAGAATAGGACGTGTAGTATCATCACCAATCTTCACAAATCTTGGTCTTTCCATTTTCCTTGCATCCTGCATCCATTCTGCATGACCTGTCATGTGGTTTGATGCACCTGAGTCAACATACCACACATCATTGCTTTCTTCGGCACTTGTCACAGAATTGGTCATGTGCTGTACCATAAATAGATGCTCATTTTTGTCATCACCCTGTCTACTACAGGATGCATAATTGCCTTGCTACAATTTTCCAGTCATGATGTCATTCTGTTTTTTATCACAGTCTTTAACCATATGACCCATTTTACCATAGTAGTAGCATTTAACATTGTTGTTTGCATTTTGGCCTCTCTACCATCTACTATGACCTCTTTGGCTCCCCCTGCCTCTAAAGTTACCATGTCCTCCTCCATAGGACTGGTTTTCTTGAATTTGCTGCATATTCTGATTTCTACCACGGCCTCTAGATCGGCCTCCTCTACCTCTTCCAGCATTTGAGTAGAAGAAAATTTCTTTTGAAGCTCCTCCTGAAGAAGATGCACCACCATTTCTCTGCTCTTCAGAAATTAGAAGAGCAATTAACTCCCCAAAATTAGGAAAATTCTCATGGATGGCAATGGATGTCCAGAACTGTGCATAATCCTTTCCTAAACCATTCAAGGTCACAGAAACTAAATCATCATCTTCCACTGGCGACCCAATAGAAGCAAGTGAATCTGCAATCTTCTTCACCTTCATGTGGTAGTCATTGATGCTCATATTTTCTCTCTACACATTATGCAACTCCTACTTGAGCTACATTTTCCTGGCTTTGGTATTTGTGCTTTATATCTTTGTCAAAGTATCCCATGCCTCCTTCGGTGTGCTTGCATCCTGAATATGCACAATCATAGAATCTAAAATATTGATAGACAGCCAATACATAACTTTTCTGGCTCTCTCATTCCATCCTTTAAATGCCTACAACTCTTGTTGATTGGCAACATTACAAATAACTGGTTCTTGTTCAACTCCAGTAATGAACTCCCAATAGCCTTTTCCCATAAGGAAATTTGTCATTCTAAACTTCCATGCTTGGAAGTTGTTCTTATCAAGCTTTTCAGTGATAATCTATGAAAGAGCATCAGATGCCATTATAGAACACTGCAAAATATTCTGTCACTCCAAAAAACACAACTTCTGCCTCACAAGGGCAAATTTGCAAAACTGACGAAAGTGGTATTTGAACAGTGGTCGCACAACAAAAACAAGGCACTTTTCTGAGTGCCGGTGAAAAACTTCTGCCACCAAAAGGGGCCCCAAAATGGCCTCGAATCAAAAAAATATTGCCCTCTCACCACACCGCAAAGGGTGTCCCAAGTGCACTCTTGCACACTCCGGCTGTGCTACCTGCAGGGATTTGCTCCCAAACTCGAAAAAGGAAAGCAACAATGATCCTCTTACCAAGACACCGTGAACTTGGTTTGCTTTCTTGAGCTCCTTACCACGAACCGAGATCTAATACCATGTGAAGAGAGTGGGAGAGAAGGAAGGAGTCTCACTTGCGGCTTTCTCACATACACAATGGGGGAATACACACAAAGGTGGAGGCTGAAAACAGTTTTCCTCTTCTTAGTTATGAAAGCCAAAAGAACTCTTTCTAAGTACAAAAGGAATAGGTGAACCCTATATGTGGGTCTCAAACCAAACTCATCTAACTAAGGTGGCATACTAACCGAGCCACTAACTAGAGTACATAAAGATAGCTGTCATCTAGCTATTATTCATGGGCGGTGTATCAATTGCATTTGCAGCTAACAAGTCAATGACATCAATGCACAAGGGTCACCCTGGCATATCATGAGAGGAGCTCGATATCTCAACAACCATCACACCCCAAACCATGAAGAAACGTAACTTTCTATTAACATGATGCTCCAAAATGTCCAGCATGTGTTGCACCATGCCCTTTTCTCCTCCAATGGACCAGATGCCAACATGGCAGTGATCGAGCAACCATCGTAGAAACTCTAAACACCCAGGATGGAGAACAAGCCAATGCTTCCCATTGTGCAAGCTCATATGTTTGTTTGACTTTGAAAAACAACGCTCTCGAGCAATAACCCTTTCAAATCTATTATCACTACTAGTCTTATTTTTGTTATCATCTCTTTTGACATTATTTCTAAGGGTGACATTATGTCTTCTCCTTTACCTTCTAAGAGTTTTTCCTACACCTTGGATTCATACAATGACATTGCATCTTCTCCTTTACCTTCTAAGCTTGCATCCACATTTGTCAATGGAACATTAACTCCAGACATTGCATCCTCAACATTTTCAATCAACCATGTTGAGCTTGGAACTTGCATGCTAATGTTCAAATTAGGCACATAATGAATCATTGGATTAGGTCTCACATGTATAGGCAATGCTTCTAGCCATGTGAAATTGAGATGGACAAGATCTATTGATAAACAAGGAAATGAAATTCATAAGTAGAAACAAATTGAAGATTGAGATGGAAAACCAAATTGTCAAACTTTAGGTTGTGTGCTCTCAATGCAATTTTTTTGTGTGAAAGCATTTATGTTTTTCTTTTTCAAAACAAAATTGGATTACTAAAAAAAAGAAAACATTCATGTTCGTATGCTTAGTATACCCCCTAAAGTTGTTGAATCTATACCCTTTTGGGTTATTTTAATCCCCAAAAGTGCATATCCTTACAATGATAAAAACCTTTGCATAATAGATAGAGTGGAATTAAACATTATCTAGCATTGCCTGAGTGTTCCCACTAAGAAAATATTTGGCCAAGTGGCCAAAACATATTTGAGCATTCATATGAAGTGAATAAGGATAGAAACAACAATTTACACTAATTCATTCATCACGATCAAGACTCAACACACTTTTTAACATTTATGAACTCATAAATAAATTTGAATGTGTATCACACTCCATACAATTACAACATGCGAACAGATCTTTTCATGAAATATGGAAAATTAAACATATTCAAAAATACATATGAATGCTTGAATTATGGCAATGAGATAGAAGCAATTTCCAAGTAATATTAAAAGATCTTTGGAACAAAATTAATACATCATAAGGACAATTTCAAGGACCTATTGCTTCCTCTTTTATTTCCCAAAACTTTGAAGCGTGTTTTTGTAAATGGTCACACTGCTCTTCATTGAAGGGTTTAAGCTCTTTTTGTCCTGGTATGGTATTAATTTCTTTATCCCCTCCACCTTCAATTGTATCATCTTCTTTTGGTACCCCCTCTATTGCCAATATTGGTTCTTGCAAGCCAGCCCATTGTTGAATTTCATGATTACTGTAAGCATACATGCAACAAATACTTTCCACCTTTGCCAACTGCTCATAAGTCTCAACAACTGAAACAACACGCCTCTTACAAGAAAGAGACTCTATTGCAGCAAGCCCCTCAGAGAACAAGTCCAATACATACTCATCTTCTCGATAGAAACCCATGATCATGTCTTTCATGATAGTTAAACTTTTTCTTTTCAAGGAGAATTCAATGTCAAATTCATCATCATCATCCTCATCACCTGATTCTTTTGCGCCACTTGCAACATATATTGATGGCTTACATTGTGCATTGGTATAGCACTCAATATCATTGAAATGCTTTTCCTTGCTTACCACTACACAGGCAATTAAGCCATCCATAGATCCAGTGATAAATATATCTACAGTTTCAAAATTAAGGCAACCAAAGTGCATTTTATATTGTCCGCATGTCTTATTTAATGAATTCTTCAAACATGATACATGATCCATGGTCATGAACACCACAAGAAGGAATTGCACTGGGGGAGAAGTGATTGCCAATCAAGCTTTTCAACAAACACTCAAAGTGATCCTCGTTCCAATTTCTACTTCTACTTGGTCCATATATTACATCCAAAAAAGCAACCGCTATTGCCATTGGCTCTTAGTACACATTATGTATAAATTCCATTCGCTCCATGTTTGAACCGACCATGTAGAATCTCCAAGGCTAGGTGGAATTTGGTCCATGACTTGCACCCTAACTTTGTCCCATAACCCACCTCAAATTAACCCTTTGTAGCATCAGGCAATGGTGGAGTTTCCTTGCCTATTGAAGCTTCACTTTTAACCATGAGTCAGAGCAACCACGAATGCGATAATACAATTCTGGACTAATTTTAAAGTCGTGCGGCCAAATCTTGCTATCTTCTTTCTAATCACATGAGTCTAGGGAGATTTGGCTGTGCGGTCAAATCTTTTCAAAGCAGCACGGTTTGGGGAGATTTGGCTGTGATGCCAAATCTTTCTAGCTTCTTTTAAATCATGAGGATTTAGGGCGACTTGGCTGTGTGGCCAAATCTTACTAGCTTCTTTCTAATCACGAGTGTCTAGGGAGATTTGGCCGTTCGGCCAAATCTTTTCAAAGCAGCAAGGTTTAGGGAGATTTAGCTGTGGTGCCACATCATTATAGCTTCTTTCAAATCACCAAGGTCTAGGGAGATTTGGATGCACCAAAGCAGCAAGGTTTAGGGAGATTTAGCTGTGGTGCCAATCGTTATAGCTTCTTTCAAATCACCAAGGTCTAGGGAGATTTGGCTGTGCAGCCAAATCTTGTATGGTTTAAAAGAAGCCAGGAAGATTTGGCCACATGGCCAAATCTCCCCATTTAAAATTCAAAATTCAAATCTTAAGATTCAAATTTCAAATCTAAAAATTCAAAATTCAAAATTCAAAATCTTACATTCAAAATTTGAAATTTGAAATTCAAAATTCAAAATTCAAAATTGAAATTCTAAATCTTAGATACAAATTTCAAATTTCAAGATCTGAAAGTCAAATCATATACTAAAGACCCTACTTTCAAATCACACTTCAAGATTCCTACTTTCAAATCACATAGTACAGTGGTTATTTTCAATCACATTTCATACTTTACAGGACTCTTGCTTTCAAATCGTGGTCTTTCAAAATGGAAAGGATGGAGAACATGCAAGAATCAGGTACACTTTTGATTTCTTTTGTTGTCTTACTTGGATGATTGAGTAGCCATTGTCGTTCGTGAGCTTGTGCTATTTGGATTTCAAGATGGCAGGTGAATCTATTCATTTCATCAAAAGACTAGTTCTCTTGTTGCATGCAGTAGTTGGCTGAGGTGAATTAAGAGGAGGGTAGATGGAGATGCAGTTAGAGGAGGGTAGATGGAGGAACATAGAGAAGAGTACAGATGGAGGGAGAGAGGAGCTGTAGCAGTTGGAAGAGTTATCTTTCTTGCTAGCAGCAGATGGAAGAGGAACTAAAGGGGAGAAGCAGAAGAGCTTGGGGGAGCAGAAGAGTAGGGTACACATCTGAATGGTGTTGTGAAGGTCAATCCAGCTAGCTGCAAGCAGATGAAGGCCAAGAGCTTGACCCACACATAAGAGCCTTGGGAGAAGACTTGTAAGAGACTAGGAGGAGGCCTACTCCAAAGACGGACAGATAGAAGTGAAAGGGCCCTGGGCCACGAAGAAGACTTGCAAGAGCTCGGGAGAGCCCTTGCTCCAGAAACAGATGGGAAGGAGTAAAAGGGACTCGGGCCATGGAGAAGACTTGCAAGAGCGTGGGAGAAGACCTACGGATGGAGAGCAGCGCCTCAGAAGCAAGAGAAGCAAGATATTTCCAAAAATGGATGGAGAGGAGCACCTCAAAAGAGAGGAGCATCGCAAAAGTATGATACAGCCAGAGACGGATAGAGAGAAGTGTTTTCTTGATAGAGAGGAGCACCTCAGAGGCAGGAGAAGCAAGGTATTTAACAAAGAAGAGCATCTCAGAAGAGAGGAGCGTCGCAGAAGCAGGTTAGAGCCAGAGATGGAAGGAGGGAAGCATCAGGAGCAGGATGGCAGTTGCATGAGTTTGGAGGGATGGCCAAAGGGCACGGAGGTAGATTTGGGTGGGAGGTGAAAAAAACGCGGAAAAGGAAGGGTTGGGGGGAAGGAGCAATCCACCAAAAAGCATGCACAGCCCCAAAAAAAAAAAAAAAAAACCTCTTTCTAATCCAACTATTGACTGTGGATCATATCGAGTGTTTAATTGGTGATGGAAGTTTAAAACCTACATAGTTAAGTGCACACTGTTATGAAAAATCTAGGATTGCGAGCCTCCCGAGAGCTCTCATTTTGACATAGTTTTGAACTTTTTTGCTTGCAATTAGCTAACCAAGGGTGGAGGAGTGTTTTCCACGAACTACCCCATCTAAGACATTGTCCTAAGGCTCTCAAACCACCCTAGTTACACATTTGAGATCTAGGAAGGGAGAGAACAAGGTGAGCCTAGCACTTGGTCCCCCATGAAGATGAATTCAATTCCTTCTCATAGTTTTACTTTTTATGCTTGGTTTAAAAGCTTTGTTTAGCTTTGCCTTTTAAAGTTTTGGTTTTTTAATAGTTTTAGATCTTCAGGTTTCCTTTGAAGTAACAGTATGATTTTAAAGTGTAATAGCATGAATCATGAAAAGCATGTATGATTTTTTGCAAGTAGGATCTCTAGATTTGAATTTCAAAAATTGGAACTTGAAACTTGAAATTTGAAACTTGAAACTTGAAATTTAAATTTTGAAATTTCAAATTTGAATTTTAAAAATTGGATTTTCAATTTTTAAATTTCACGTTTGAAGCCACAAATCTTCCTAGTGATTTGAAAGAAGCTAGCAACATTTGGCAACATGGCAAAATCTTCCCAAACCCTGGTGGTTTGAAATAAGCTAGCAATATTTGGCAGCACGACCAAATCTCCCCAAACCTTGATGCTTTGAAAAGATTTGGCTACATAGCCAAATCTGCTAGAACTTGGTGATTTAAAAGAAGCATGCAAAATTTGGTTGTACGGCCAAAACTCCCCATACCCTAGTGCTTTGAAAGAAGCCTACAAGATTTGGCCACATGAACAAATCTCCCCAAGTTTGAAAGAATGCCACAACCAAATCTTATGGGTGCTTTGAAAGAAGTCACCAAGGTCTCGAAGGATTTGGCCGTGCATCCAAATCTTGCTAGCTTCTTTGAAAGCACCAAGGTATGAGTAGATTTGGCCATGTGGCCAAATCTTGTTCCTTCTTTCAAAGCACCAATGTCTTAGAGATTTGGCCATGTGGCCAAATCTTGTTGGCTCCTTTCAAAGCACCAGGGTCTAAGGAGATTTGACCGTGTGGCCAAATCTTGTGGGCTTCTTTCAAAGCACTAGGGTATGTGGGGATTTGGCTTCTTTCAAAGAACCAAGGTCTAAGTAGATTTGATTGTGTGACCAAATCTAGATGGTTTCTTGAAAGCACTAGCGTCTCGAGAGATTTGGTTGTGTGGACAAATCTTGCTATGTCCCTTTCAAAGCACCATGGTCTCTGAAGATTTAGCCATGTAGCCAGATTTTGCTGGTTAGAATTCAAAGCACCAAGATTTAGGAAGATTTGGTCATGCAATGGAATCTTGTAAAGCACTTTCATCTTAAGTCACACCATCAGATATCAATATTTAACTATAACAAATGCTATGTATGCAGGTGCCACATTGAAAGTGGGGGTTAAAGTCAACTTGGTTATCAGTGGAAAGATTGTTGCCATTGCAACAATATTCTCTACATCACATGATGACATGTGCCAAGGTGTGCCCTTGGGAGAAAACAATGTATCGATGGCGATCGATATTTGTATGGATGAAAGTGCACTTCTTCCATTTCCTGCAATGGATGCATTCTTAGTCTATGAGGCTTTGGGTAGTATTGTTCGTTGCAATTCACGATCAATGAGTTGTGTGGACAATGTCAATGGAGGTATTATACCAATGAATGATATAACATCAGATACCATTGATGTTGAACCTCTATGTGAATATGATGTTTTCCATTCGAGAATCATGAAAGGACAAGAAAGTTTTAATATGGGATGAGTTGAAAACCAAGAGCATTGCTGAGGGTGTTGTTTTGTATGTCTACCCATTTGAACCTATAAATTTTGAGATGCTTGGTGAAGGTAATCTGGGTATGGGAATTGAAAAGTATCATAGTGATGTATTAGGCATCGATACCATCCACTTAATAAAATGGCCCATTGCACAAATGACCTTTTTAGATGGAAATTCATTAAGATTCGATGACACCAAGGAAGGGAAGGATCGTTGTGAAGATGGAGAGGATCTGCATGAAAAGTACATGGTCTTGGTGGTAGTTCGGATGGGTAAACACAAATAAAATTAGTATGATTAAACAAGTTAATACCAATTACATGCACATGATTAAATAAAACACATATCAAATTATGCATCCACGCAAGCAAGAGGACAATATGCATAATGGGCTCTTAGTTGTGTCCGTACTTCACTCAAATAGGGAGTGAGTTCATTGAGCCCACCAACCTTCTCATTATTTCTTCATAAAACTGACATGTGAAAAAAACGTGGAAAAGGAAGGGTTGGGGGGAAGGAGCAATCCCCCAAAAAGCATGCACAGCCCAAAAAAAAAAAAAAAAGAACCTCTTTCTAATCCAACTATTGAGTGTGAAACCTATGGAGTGTTTAATTGGTGATGGAAGTTTAAAACCTACATAGTTAAGTGCACGTTGTTATGATAAATTTGGGATTGGGAGCCTCCTGGGACCTCTCATTTTGACATAGTTTTGAACTTTTTTGCTAACCAAGGGTGGAGGAGTGTTTTCTAAGAACTACCCCATCTAAGACATTGTCCTAAGGATCTCAAACCACCCTAGTTACACATTTGAGATTTAGGAAGGGAGAGAACACGGTGAGCCTAGCAGTTGATCCCCCATGAAGACGAATTCAATTCCTTCTCATAGTTTTACTTTTTATGCTTGGTTTAAAAGCTTTGTTTAGCTTTGCCTTTTAAAGTTTTGGTTTTTTAATAGTTTTAGATCTTCAGGTTTCCTTTGAAGTAACAGTATGATTTTAAAGTGTAATAGCATGAATCATGAAAAGCATGTATGATTTTTTGCAAGTAGGATCTCTAGATTTGAATTTCAAAAATTGGAACTTGAAACTTGAAATTTGAAACTTGAAACTTGAAATTTAAATTTTGAAATTTCAAATTTGAATTTTAAAAATTGGATTTTCAATTTTTAAATTTCACGTTTGAAGCCACAAATCTTCCTAGTGATTTGAAAGAAGCTAGCAACATTTGGCAACATGGCAAAATCTTCCCAAACCCTGGTGGTTTGAAATAAGCTAGCAATATTTGGCAGCACGACCAAATCTCCCCAAACCTTGATGCTTTGAAAAGATTTGGCTACATAGCCAAATCTCCTAGAACTTGGTGATTTAAAAGAAGCATGCAAAATTTGGTTGTACGGCCAAAACTCCCCATACCCTAGTGCTTTGAAAGAAGCCTACAAGATTTGGCCACATGAACAAATCTCCCCAAGTTTGAAAGAATGCCACAACCAAATCTTATGGGTGCTTTGAAAGAAGTCACCAAGGTCTCGAAGGATTTGGCCGTGCATCCAAATCTTGCTAGCTTCTTTGAAAGCACCAAGGTATGAGTAGATTTGGCCATGTGGCCAAATCTTGTTCCTTCTTTCAAAGCACCAATGTCTTAGAGATTTGGCCATGTGGCCAAATCTTGTTGGCTCCTTTCAAAGCACCAGGGTCTAAGGAGATTTGACCGTGTGGCCAAATCTTGTGGGCTTCTTTCAAAGCACTAGGGTATGTGGGGATTTGGCTTCTTTCAAAGAACCAAGGTCTAAGTAGATTTGATTGTGTGACCAAATCTAGATGGTTTCTTGAAAGCACTAGCGTCTCGAGAGATTTGGTTGTGTGGACAAATCTTGCTATGTCCCTTTCAAAGCACCATGGTCTCTGAAGATTTAGCCATGTAGCCAGATTTTGCTGGTTAGAATTCAAAGCACCAAGATTTAGGAAGATTTGGTCATGCAATGGAATCTTGTAAAGCACTTTCATCTTAAGTCACACCATCAGATATCAATATTTAACTATAACAAATGCTATGTATGCAGGTGCCACATTGAAAGTGGGGGTTAAAGTCAACTTGGTTATCAGTGGAAAGATTGTTGCCATTGCAACAATATTCTCTACATCACATGATGACATGTGCCAAGGTGTGCCCTTGGGAGAAAACAATGTATCGATGGCGATCGATATTTGTATGGATGAAAGTGCACTTCTTCCATTTCCTGCAATGGATGCATTCTTAGTCTATGAGGCTTTGGGTAGTATTGTTCGTTGCAATTCACGATCAATGAGTTGTGTGGACAATGTCAATGGAGGTATTATACCAATGAATGATATAACATCAGATACCATTGATGTTGAACCTCTATGTGAATATGATGTTTTCCATTCGAGAATCATGAAAGGACAAGAAAGTTTTAATATGGGATGAGTTGAAAACCAAGAGCATTGCTGAGGGTGTTGTTTTGTATGTCTACCCATTTGAACCTATAAATTTTGAGATGCTTGGTGAAGGTAATCTGGGTATGGGAATTGAAAAGTATCATAGTGATGTATTAGGCATCGATACCATCCACTTAATAAAATGGCCCATTGCACAAATGACCTTTTTAGATGGAAATTCATTAAGATTCGATGACACCAAGGAAGGGAAGGATCGTTGTGAAGATGGAGAGGATCTGCATGAAAAGTACATGGTCTTGGTGGTAGTTCGGATGGGTAAACACAAATAAAATTAGTATGATTAAACAAGTTAATACCAATTACATGCACATGATTAAATAAAACACATATCAAATTATGCATCCACGCAAGCAAGAGGACAATATGCATAATGGGCTCTTAGTTGTGTCCGTACTTCACTCAAATAGGGAGTGAGTTCATTGAGCCCACCAACCTTCTCATTATTTCTTCATAAAACTGACATGTGAAAAAAACGTGGAAAAGGAAGGGTTGGGGGGAAGGAGCAATCCCCCAAAAAGCATGCACAGCCCAAAAAAAAAAAAAAAAGAACCTCTTTCTAATCCAACTATTGAGTGTGAAACCTATGGAGTGTTTAATTGGTGATGGAAGTTTAAAACCTACATAGTTAAGTGCACGTTGTTATGATAAATTTGGGATTGGGAGCCTCCTAGGACCTCTCATTTTGACATAGTTTTGAACTTTTTTGCTAACCAAGGGTGGAGGAGTGTTTTCTAAGAACTACCCCATCTAAGACATTGTCCTAAGGATCTCAAACCACCCTAGTTACACATTTGAGATTTAGGAAGGGAGAGAACACGGTGAGCCTAGCAGTTGATCCCCCATGAAGACGAATTCAATTCCTTCTCATAGTTTTACTTTTTATGCTTGGTTTAAAAGCTTTGTTTAGCTTTGCCTTTTAAAGTTTTGGTTTTTTAATAGTTTAAGATCTTCAGGTTTGCTTTGAAGTAACAATATGATTTTAAAGTGTAATAGCATGAATCATGAAAAGCATGTAGGATTTTCTTGAAAGTAGGGTCTCTAGATTTGAATTTCAAAATTTGAAACTTGAAACTTGAAACTTGAAATTTGAATTTTGAATTTTAAAATTTGGATTTTCAAATTTTAAATTTAACATTTGAAGATTTCGCCATGTGGCCAAATCTTCCTAGTGATTGGAAAGAAGCTAGCAACATCTGGCAGCATGGCAAAATCTTCCCAAACCCTGGTGGTTTGAAAGAATTTAGCAATATTTGGCAGAACGACCAAATCTCCCCAAACCTTGATGCTTTGAAAGGACTTGGCTACACAGCCAAATCTCCCAAAACTTGGTGATTTGAAAGAAGCACGCAAGATTTGGTTGCACACCCAAAACTCCCCATACCCTAGTGCTTTGAAAGAAGCCTACAAGATTTGGCCACACGACCAAATCTCCCCAGGTGTGAAAGAATGCCACAACCAAATCTTCTGGGTTCTTTGAAAGAAGTCACCAAGGTCTTGAAGGATTTGGCTGTGCATCCAAGTCTTGCTAGCTTCTTTGAAAGCACCAAGGTCTGAGTAGATTTGGCCATGTGGCCAAATCTTGTTGCTTCTTTCAAAGCACCAATGTCTCTGAAGATTTAGCCATGTAGCCAGATTTTGCTGGCTAAAATTCAAAGCACCAAGGTTTAGGAAGATTTGGTCGTGCAATAAAATCTTGTAAAGCACTTTCATCTTAAGTCACACCATCAGATATCAATATTGAACTATAACAAATGCTATGTATGCAGGTGCCACATTGAAAGTGGGGGTTAAAGTCAACTTGCTTGTCAGGGGAAAGATTGTTGCCATTGCGACAATATTCTCTACATCACATGATGACATATGCCAAGGTGTGCCCTTGGGAGAAAAAAATGTATCGGTGGTGATCGATATTTGTATGGATGAAAGTGTACTTCTTCCATTTCCTACAATGGATGCATTCTTAGTCTATGAGGGTTTGGGTAGTGTTGTTCATTGGAAAGAATGATCAATGAGTTGTGTGGACAATGTCAATGGAGCTATTGTACCAATGAATGATATAACATTGGATACCATTGATGTTGAACCTCTATGTGAATATGATGATTTTTCCATTTGAGAATCATGGAAGGACAAGAAAGTTTTAATATGGGATGAGCAAAAAACCAAGAGCATTGCTAAGGGTGTTGTTTTGTATGTCAACCCATTTGAACCTATAAATTTTAAGATGCTTGGTGAAGGTAATCTGGGTGTGGGAATTGAAAATTGTCATAGTGATGTATCAAGAATCAATACCATCCACTTAATAAAATGGTCCATTGCACAAATAACCTTTTTAGATGGAACTTCATTAAGATTCGATGACACCATGGAAGGGGAGGACCTCTGTGAAGACGGAGCGGATCTGCATGAAAGGTACATGGTCTTGATGGCGGTTGGGATGGGTAAACACAAATAAAATTAGTATGATTAAACAAGTTAATACCAATTACATGCACATGATTAAATAAAACACATATCAGATTATGCATCCATGCAAGCAAGAGGACAATATGCATTCACATAAATAAGATACATTGTCCAAAAAACAAGGTTTAATTTGTACATTGTCCATAATAACTATCAAAAAAGATTTTACGGTGTATATGATGTAATGTACTGGGTTTAAATCTACAAATGTACAAGCAAACGGGAACATGGTAAGGAGCATCATCAATGGGGATGTCTTGGTGCCGCACATGGAGCTCACTCTGATGGAAGATGATCATGCAGATCTCCCTGCGATGATGAGGTGCGGGTGGTGTGTGGTGTAAATTGGACCTCATCCATCATCACATCGGTGCCTCTTGTGCCTCTCCTAATAGCCAATCGTACTAGCTTTCCACAAATGTATGATAGAACCATGGTTAGAAGGAGGAACCCTACCATATCAGTAAATAAGTACTGTTGGTACAACATCTCTACATGAAAGGGAGGGGTGAAAGGGGTATCAGATAAAGGGGAAGAATGAAAATGCATATGGATACTGTGACATGAAGTTGGGGGTAATAAACTTCACGCACCTCTTCACTTCCTGCTGCTTTCGAACTGACAGCCAAAGATATTTATCATTGAGAATGGGACATTAGAAAGAAGCTTTTATGCCAAGATACCACACCATACTTTCCTCCCTCAGATGAGAATGAAGATGGTAACATCCCAAGTGATGTTGTAATCAAGCATAGGGAGAAGGAAAGGATCAGCAGAGGCCATAATCTCAGCGAGCCGATTTGCACTAAAGAGAAGAGCGATACATTGTTGAAAGAAGATCTTGCGGCTCAACATGACATTAACTGATATATATCGATGAGTTTGAAGGGGCTGATTGGGTCGGATGGGTAGATTCCAAGGAAACATTGCACCTCCTTCATAGACACCCTTATACTTAGCTCAAAACACTCTATGAACTGTCATTAGACACAGAGGCCTATAACTTTCAGTAAAGACATGATATCAAAGATTCAAGCACACAAAGAGATGCGCCTTGAGATGGGCTTCACGCTGATATAAGTTTCATTGAAAACAGACAGACGGTTGAAGAGATATGGACAGTTTACTGGAAGGGGGTAAAAACTATCATGAAAATAGACTGTCAAACACAGAGACTCATAACATTTTACAGTAGTATCTGATTCAAGATCTAAGCACATAGGGACCTGCGGCTTAAAGAGAACTTCGTGCTGATATATGTTTCGTAAGAAACAGAGAAGCGGTCAAAAAATTATGGACAGTTTACTAGACGGGGTAAAAACTGTCATGAAAACAGACTGTCAAACACAGAGACTTATAACTTTTTGCAGCAATATCTGATTCAAGATCTGATCACATAAAAATATGTGCCTTGAAGAGAGCTTCGCACTGATATAAATTTCATTACAATCAGACTATCGAGCAGAAAGTTATGAGAAAAACACTAACAGGGGGTCAAACTGTCATGAAAACTACCCTCCCCCAGGCTAATTTCGCCTGAGCAGGATGCTCCCTCAAGACTCCACCTTCATCAACGATCCACCCCTCATAGATTTCGCCTAGAAGAGGGGAAGAAGTTTGCATGGTGGCTCGGGAAACAGAGGGACCATGTGTGCACAGTGAGCAGCCGAATAGAAAGAACTTTTAAGGCTTTGAAAGAAAGAAAAGGGAAGAGACACTCAAGAGAGAGAGAACCTGAAGTGACCTTCATTACAAATAGAGTGAGAATCCACTTCAACACTACAAACACAAGGGAGAAGAAGAGGTTTCATACATACAAGAGGGAGTGGAAGCTCCAAGACTACTCATAGAGAGAGAAGGACTCAAGAGTCTACATAAGAGAATATCTAGAAGAGGGAGAGAAGGCTCATGGAAGAGGCTTGGGGACACTAGAGCTACAGCAACATGAGGCCTAATGGTGGAAGAGATTCTGATGAACAAGGGAGAGGAGGGCTCCTTTTATAGAGATTTTGTTACCCTCCTTCACCCATTTACAATTGCTGCCTATAGATTCCTTTCCCCATCAATCACCTAAGCACGTATGTCACCATCCATGTCCTTTTTGGCTACTCTTGCCATGTGTCCCATCAAAAGATGCTCAAGACTCTTAAAATATTGAGAAAGTCAAGAGTCTCCTCACATGGAGCCCATAGGGACCCTCTCTTTTCCACATGTCCACATCCTCCTTATTCCACATAGGAGTTCTAGAAGGATTCCTCTTGACTTCACACTCCTCCACATGCCTTCCACACGCTTGGCATGTGATCTCTCTTATATTATTGGAACACATGGACATGAGCCCACCTCTTTATATGACTCACTCTTCCTATTTTCTAAAAAACTCATAATATCCCATACACAAATAACTCTCACCCCATACCAAGGTATTTATAATTCATACCTATGGTATTTACAATGAGCCATTCCACTCATCCTCTCAATCCCATACAATATCATAGAAAATAGAAATAAGTGAGAGCCGCTAGGCTATCACTTGATACTCAAACTCTTATCAAACATAGAGAAGAACAATATCAATGCCTAGTTAAAAATATCAATTTTTGGCGTCACATCTTTCCCCCCCCAGCAGATCCTCTCTAGTAGTACAGAGAGGGTCTGCTGGCCCTCAAGGTGGTCGAGCATAGAAGAAGCTGATAGGTTCCATTCGTGACATTCATATACACCCTTATGGACACGTGGCCAAAAGTAACCAATCCCTGCTTCTGTTGTGGAGTTAACCCTCGAGGAAACATGCCTTCTTCCACATATTACTGAACATCTTGTAGTTTTTGCCATCCAGTGTCTACCCAAGAAACCACCCGCTGGTCTGGCACTACAATGGCTTGAGTAGCTAACTCATCTGCCCTTTGATTTTCTTTTCTGTTTATATGAACAAACTTGCAAAAATCAAACTGAGTACATAGTGCCATAGCCTTTTGATTAAGCTCCTTCAAATGAGGACTTCTTGTCTGGTAATGCCCTTGCATTTTCTTTATAATAAGCTGAGAATCTCCTCTTACTTCCAATTCTTTAACTTGACTTTGAAGACAACCCTCCAAACCAAGAATCAAAGCATTATACTCAGCTGCATTGTTAGTTGTGATACCTGGAAGCTCTTATCCTCTTGCCCATACCTCTTGACCTTTAGGATTCATCAAGACTATCCCCCCGGCTCCTTGTTGGCATGAAGGACTAAAAGCCCCATCAAAATACAAAACAAAAGCTGTTGGTGGTGTATCCCTTTCATCTTTAATGTTCTCCTTACATTTCTTTTCTTCTCCTAGATCCTCCCGTCCTGTGAGCAAATCTGCCATAGTGGACCTAGTGGTATTTTCAGTGACAAAAGAGAAAGAGAACTCTTGAAGCTCTGACAACCATTTTGCAAATCTCCCCCCAGGATTAGGCTTGCGAACTAGATATGCTAACACAGACTGAGAGGTAAGGAAGAAAAATGGTCGAGGTAATAAATAGGAGTGAAACTTTCTGACTGAAAATACCAAAGAAAGAGCTTGCTGCTCCATTTCTTCATACCTTGTTTCCACATCTGTAAGCTATCGGCTGGCATAATAGATGGGTTGCATTCTACCTGCCTCTCCTTTTTGTAGCAATACAACACCAACTGAATGCAAAGATACACTTGGATTTACATAAAAGTCTTGAGACCAATCAAGGGGCTTCAATGTTGGGCCCTTACTCATGTCCTCCTTAAGTTGCTGGAAAGACTCTTGTTGCTCCACACCCCATTGGAAAGAAACTCCTTTTCTTGTCAACAAGTTCATGGGATGCACTATCTCTGTGAAATCATCACAAAAGCGTTGATAATACTTGCTCTTTCCTAGAATTCTACGAACACCAGTGACACTCTCAAGACTTGGCAATGCCATGATTGCTTGAACCTTGTCAAGATCCATTTGCAGGCCTTCTTCAGACACAATATGTCCCAACAAGACTACTTTTGTTTGAGCCAAATGACACTTGCTAGGATTTAGACACCCTTTTACTTCATCAATCCTAGCTAAGGCCATCTTTAACTTCTCCATGTGATCTATGCGCCGAGAATAAATGCAAAAATCATCCAAAAACACCCGTATGAACTTTCCCAAGTAAGGCTCCAGGACTTGACTCATGAACCTTTGAAATGTAGCTGGTGCATTGGTCAACCCAAAAGGCATCACTCTGTAAGCAAAAACTCCCCAAGGTGTGACAAATGATGTTTTCTTTTGATCTTCCTCCCGAATACGAATTTGAAAGTACCCAGAATACCCATCACATACAGAATACATCTCATGCCTTGCCACTTGATCTAGTATTTCATCTTGGAATGGCAAAGGAGAATGATCCCTCTTAGTGCATGCATTCAAAGGACGAAAGTCCTTACAGACTCGCCACTTATTTCCTTTCTTTGGTGTGACAAATATAGGAGATATCCATTCTGAATCATCAACAGGAAAGATGAATCCCACCTCAAGTAGTTGTGTTACCTCTTTCTTTAGTGCCTCAGCTTGGATCACCCCCAATCGCCTTAAGCGTTGCACAACTGGCTTGCTTTTTGGCTTCAACTCAATCTTGTGCTCCACAAGAGAGGCTGGTCGAACCTGTGAATAGCTTGTTGCAAAGAGACATGGAAAATCATCTAGCATATCCAAGTACTGGAGCTTCTCACTACCTAATAGAGAATCACCAAGAAGCTCTTCATTGCATTGGCATCGTTTAGTGTGCTCCACATCCTCCACATGAAGTGTCTCTACAGGATCTTCTTGCACCACCACCTTGTTCCTTCCTGACTCATCCCGATCAGCACCAAGACAGAGACCAAAGGCCACTCCTTCCACCTCACCCTCTGAGTTGGACTCCTCGGGGCTACACCCTGTCTCTTCTTCTTCATCGGTTAAGTCAGAGCTTGAACTCTCTGATGTTGAAGACTCCTCCTTGACAACTTCCTTTTTGCGGCTTCTAATGTTGTAGCGCACCTTCTTATCATTTCCCTGCAAAATCAATTCTCCAGTATCCCACTTTTGAACAGCCTTCACCTTGCGTAGCCAAGGCCTTCCCAAAATCAATGGATAGGCACGTGCATCTGGCTTGGTAGGGATCACCTGAAAAGTAGTCGGCACAGAAATTCCACATACATCCACTTCTAGATTCTTCACAACTCCCAAGGTCTTAACCCTAGTGTTGTCAGCCAATTTGATGCGATAAGGAGAGGTAGTACTAGAGTATTTTAAATCAGCATCAATCATGGTCTTCTCACTCATGACATTAATCGATGCACCTCCATCAATGTACACATTAGAAATCACTTGACCATCAATGATCACATCAACCACAGGTACATCATCACCAACATCTATATCTACCTTTTGAACAACAGGATTGGCACTTTTCTTCTTTTTCTTCTTTGACGCCCTTGCGCTTGCTAGTTTTCCCCATTCCTTCCGTAGTTTTGGAGACAAAGCAAGTAATTGACCAAAGGTGATATGAGCTTCCTTTTCTTTAAGGTCGGACAACAAGTCATAGCTTCCAATTCCTTGTCCTAAAGGAAAGTCTGACTGGCTAATTCTCCTTCTAGATGCCTTCTTTTTCTTACTACAGTGTTCCTCTTCCTGATGTTCCTCATCTACTTCTTCGTTGCTTTCTTCTTCTTCTTTTGGTTTACCACGCCCTTGTTTAGCCATCATTACCTCTCTTTCCTCATCCCCTGAAGAAGCTTCTAACAAGGATACTTGTTTTTCTTCTTTCTTCTTTCTCAATCTAGGACACTCGGGGCGATAGTGACCTTTTTCATTACATTCATAGCAAGTGACCCCACTCCTATCTCGAGGCCTATCTTCACTCTTTGGTGCTCTAGGTTGTCGTGCATTAACCAAATGCAATTTCAAATCAACAAACTCTGCCATCAATTGGGAGATATTATGATCTAACTCAGAGGACTTTGGTACCTGAGGAGTGCCCATTACCTCCACCTTATAAGTTGAAGCTATTAAAGACACAAAAGAGGATTCGATCTTTAGAGAAGCTTCTTTCTTGGTTGCAATGCAAAGCGCCTCCATGTATGTTGTTGGATCTTTACTCATTACTTTTGAGCGAAGACGAGGCTCCAAAGCCATAACAAATTTGCTCATCTTTAAGTGCTCCATCCCTGAGAGACTTTGAGGGGCCGATGATGTAGATGCCACAGCTCGCAAAGCTGCCCTTTCATACTTTGTCCATAAAGTTTCATATCGGATTGCCAACGCAGAGACCAACTCACCCTCTCCTTGATAGAACCGGTCCAACTGCAACATTAAAGCATTTGGCGACTCCACTGCCCCAAATCTCTGCTTCATTGCTACCACCACTTGGTCCCAGTCCTCCTTGGTAGAGTCCAGCAAGGTCTCATGCCAACTCAAGGCTACACCTTCAAGAAAATCAGGCAAAATCTTCGCCCGATCCTTCATGGACCATCCAGAAAGCCGGCATCCTCGAACAAAATCCCGAAGATAAGACTCCGGGTCTTCCCCTTGGGTCCCTCGAAACACTGGAATCTTCACCATGATGAAACACAAAAAGAAAACACCAAGATCCAAATAATATCCCAAAACAAGATCCAAACATGATCCCACAGAGCCTTAGTATACCAAGACCAACTTATTATGCATAACCACTTGTTGAAAACCCTCCACAATGTGATCCTCAACAAAATCTTCAAAAATAAGTGACCAACCAGCACCATGAAAACATTGTGTATACATGCATTCTAGAATCACCATTCTCACAATGGGAAGTGCACATAAAAGCTTCAAGATATTGTAATCTTCATCATTTGCATAGCAAAAGAAGTTGAAAGCATTAAGAATCACCACTCCACTATTATAGTCGAAAACTACCCAAAGACTCAACTCTTCTTCACACCAAGCTGCCAATGCATAGAACAATCCCCAATTTATCATTGTGCCTGCTACCGGCGTTGTCGATTCACTAACATATTCAACAATGCAAACATAAAGGATATGATCATGGTGATTGTGTGAATAGCTTGAGCATCACCTTCACAATCTTCAAGTTCTCTTAAACGAGTTGCAATCTCTTCTAACGGAGTTCTTCCAAGCATCTTCTTTATCTCATCAAAACACATGCCTCTTCTAGGCATAACATGCAACCAAGTACACCCGAGACCATTTAGTAAGGTGCGATGAATCCAATACCAAACGTACCCCGCGTCTCCACCAAAAGATGTGACATGAAGTTGGGGGTAATAAACTTCACGCACCTCTTCACTTCCTGCTGCTTTCGAACTGACAGCCAAAGATATTTATCATTGAGAATGGGACATTAGAAAGAAGCTTTTATGCCAAGATACCACACCATACTTTCCTCCCTCAGATGAGAATGAAGATGGTAACATCCCAAGTGATGTTGTAATCAAGCATAGGGAGAAGGAAAGGATCAGCAGAGGCCATAATCTCAGCGAGCCGGTCTGCACTAAAGAGAAGAGCGATACATTGTTGAAAGAAGATCTTGCAGCTCAACATGACATGAACTGATATATATCGATGAGTTTGAAGGGGCTGATTGGGTCGGATGGGTAGATTCCGAGGAAATATTGCACCTCCTTCATAGACACCCTTATACTTAGCTCAAAACACTCTATGAACTATCATTAGACACAAAGGCCTATAACTCTTAGTAGAGACATGATATCAAAGATTCAAGCACACAAAGAGATGCGCCTTGAGATGGGCTTTGCGCTGATATAAGTTTCATTGAAAACAGACAGACGGTTAAAGAGATATGGACAGTTTACTAGAAGGGGGTAAAAATTGTCATGAAAACAGACTGTCAAACACAGAGACTCATAACACTTTGCAGCAGTATTTGATTCAAGATCTAAGCACATAGAGCCTGCAGCTTAAAGAGAGCTTCGCACTGATATATGTTTTGTAAGAAATAGAGAAGCGGCCAAAAAGTTATGGACAGTTTACTAGACGGGGGTAAAAACTGTCATGAAAACAGACTGTTAGACACAGATACTCATAACTTTTTGCAGCAATATCTCATTCAAGATCTGATCACATAGAAACATGCGCCTTAAAGAGAGCTTCGTACTGATATAAATTTCATTACAATCGGACTATTGAGCAGAAAGTTATGAGAAAAACACTAACAGGGAATCAAACTGTCATGCAAACTACCCTCCCCCAGGCTAATTTCGCCTGAGCAGGATGCTCCCTCAAGACTCCACCTTCATCAACGATCCACCCCTCATAGATTTCGCCTAGAAGAGGGGAAGAAGTTTGCATGGTGGCTTGGGAAACAGAGGGACCATGTGTGCACAATGAGCAGCCGAATAGAAAGAACTTTTAAGGCTTTGAAAGAAAGAAAAGGGAAGAGACACTCAAGAGAGAGAGAACCTGAAGTGACCTTCATTACAAATAGAGTGAGAATCCACTTCAACACTACAAACACAAGGGAGAAGAAGAGGTTTCATACATACAAGAGGGGGCTTGCATCATGTCTTCTTTCACAGCTTCATGGTCATGTCCTCTAGGCAATCTTCATTTGATAGCTCCAAGACTACTCATAGAGAGAGAATACACTAGAGAGAGAAGGACTCAAGAGTCTACATAAGAGAATATCTACAAGAGGGAGAGAAGGCTCATGGAAGAGGCTTGGGGAGACTAGAGCTACAGCAACATGAGGCCTAATGGTGGAAGAGATTCTGATGAACGAGGGAGAGGAGGGCTCCTTTTATAGAGATTTTGTTACCCTCCTTCACCCATTTACAATTGCTGCCTGTAGATTCCTTTCCCCATCAATCACCTAAGCACGTATGTCACCATCCATGTCCTTTTTGGCTACTCTTGCCATGTGTCCCATCAAAAGATGCTCAAGTCTCTTAAAATATTGAGAGAGTCAAGAGTCTCCTCACATGGAGCCCATAGGGACCCTCTCTTTTCCACATGTCCACATCCTCCTTATTCCACATAGGAGTTCTAGAAGGATTCCTCTTGACTTCACACTCCTCCACATGCCTTCCACACGCTTGGCATGTGATCTCTCTTATATTATTGGAACACATGGACATGAGCCCACCTCTTTATATGACTCACTCTTCCTATTTTCTAAAAAACTCATAATATCCCATACACAAATAACTCTCACCCCATACCAAGGTATTTATAATTCATACCTATGTATTTACAATGATCCATTCCACTCATCCTCTCAATCCCATACAATATCATAGAAAATAGAAATAAGTGAGAGCCGCTAGGCTATCACTTGATACTCAAACTCTTATCAAACATAGAGAAGAACAATATCAATGCCAAGTTAAAAATATCAATTTTTGGCGTCACAATACACATATATGAAGCACATGCATCATGAGTGTGATCAGTAGGGGAATTAGAGGAAGAGGGCATAAGGGAAGGTAAGAGGGCAAGACATATGCATCTTGCAAATGCATCATGCATATACAAGGGCATATGCATATGCTTTTGCATGATAAGCATTTGCATATGCATATTCTTAGGCAAGGGCAAGCTTATAAGTGACAGGATAGAGGAATTAGGAAAGAGGGCGTAAGGTAAGGCAAGAGGGCAAACAGGGGAGAAGGCATATGCTTAGGAGTGATAGGATAGGGGAAGAGGGCTTATGCTTATATGCATATGCATGAGCATATGAGCATATGCTCATGCATTATCATAAGCATTTGCATACACAAATGCATATGCTTATAAGTGTGAGAGGGTAGGGGAATTAGGTAAGAGGGCATAAGCAAATGCTTAAGAGTGATAGAATAGGAGAAGAGAGATTATGAGTGAAATAGGGGAGAGGGAAAGCATATGATTATGCTTATTCTTACATGCATATGCATGCGCATATGAGCATATGCTCATGCATAAGCATAAGCATATGCATTTGCATACACAAATGTAGATACTTATGAGTGTGAGAGGGTAGGGGAAATAGGGAAGAGGGCAAAAGCAAGGATAGGATAGGGGAAGAGAGCTTATGAGTGAAATAGGGAGAGGGAAAGAATATGATTATTCTTATGCTTATATGAAAATGCATGAGCATATGACCATATGCTTATGAGTGTGAGAGGGTAGGGGAATTAGGGAACAGGGGGCATAAGCAAGGCAACAAGGGCATAAGAAAATGCTTAGAAGTGATAGGATAGGGGAAGAGAGATTATGAGTGAAATAGGGGACAGGGAATTCATATGATTATGCTTATGCTTATATGAATATGGATAAGCATAAGCATTTGCATATGCTTATGAGTGTCAGAGGGTAGGGGAATTAGGGAAGAGGGCATAAGCAAGGCAAAGAGGGCATAAGAAAATGCTTAGGAGTGATAGAATAGGGTAAGAGAGCTTATGAGTGAATTAGGGGAGAGGGAAAGCATATGATTATGCTTATCTTTTTGGGATTGTAATAAATGTTTTACATCCACAAAAATAGACTTGGATTCCATTATTGTAGATGGTATAGAAATTTATTTTAAAGCAATTTAGATTTAAAAAATTTTGTTAAAAAGACACTTATGACACAAGTTGATAATACCATGATCATAATTGCTTCTTTCATTGCCAATGCTTCACTCAGATGCACTATAGTAGCTACTTGCATAGCAACCTTTTCCAACTTGATCACACATGAGTTATTGGTTATCAATTAGCATTTGCAGAGTGTGCATCAGTAGATCTCCATCTATCCAACTTTTTGGCAAGTGCCTTTGGAGATGCATGAAATTGTTATGACATCATAGAGTAATGCATCAAGTGATCTTGCATGAACCTATGAGAATTGTAAATCGCTTTATTATTTTATCATAAACATATGACATAACTCAATGTTGTTGTTGAGTTGTTTCATATTTTCATGTTTTTGGTACATGAAGCCTGTCAATTTGGAAAACAGGCAAGGAAACCATTTCCTAGGCATGTTCAAGAGAGTAAGAAGCCATTGTAATTAATCCACTCTGATGTGTGGACTAATAAAGCTGCATCTATTGGAGGCTATCATTATTTTGTCACTTTTATTGATGACTACAGCAGAAAAGTTTGGGTGTACTTTATGAAAAAGAAAAGTGAAGTGTTTGGGCACTTCAAAGCTTTTAAAGCTATGGTTGAAAAAGAAACAGGCCTACAAAGAAAATGCCTAAGGTCAAATGGAGGGGGAGAGTAGCTCTCAAATGAGGTTGCAAGGTTCCTATAGGAGCATGGCATAAAGCAGCAATATTCATGCAGTCACACCCCACAGCAAAATGGACTTGCAAAAAGGAAAAACGGGCATATTGGAGAGGTATCTTAGGCCATGCTAAATGAAAAAGACCTACCAGTTTATTATTGGGCTGAAGCAGTTGCTACAGCAGTTTACATAATGAACAGGACTCCCACTACAGCAATACATGGCATGACGCTAGAGGAGATGTATACTGGTACGAAACCAAATATTTCTCATTTGAAAATTTTTTGTAGCATTGCCTATGTTCATGTGCCAGATGAGTTGAGGTCCAAGTTGGATCCAAAAGCTGAGAAGTGCATCTTTATTGGTTATTCTCTGCAGCAAAAAGGGTATAGATGCTATAACCCTTCTACTCGTAAGTTTATAGTGAGCAGAGATGTTTTTGATGAGATGAGCAGCTGGTATAAACCAGTAAATGTGATTGATGATGTAGATGCACAAAATTCACAGTAGCAATCACAAAATATTAGTGGACCTGCAGTGTCCTCTAGCAGTGGTTCACATACTTCACCATGGACAGGCAGATTGAGATCAGGGGAATCTTCTCAAAGCAATGTAGATAGTGCTACACAGGTATCACGAAAAGGAAAAGAGAAGTTAGATCAGCCCATGTTTGATGTGAATGCAGGTCACTCTTATGTGGATGGTGAATCCAGTGGCTTAGAACAAAGCATTGATGATGAGTTTTGAGAGCACCTGGAAGTGAGCCTATATTGTGCAGCTCTACCAGAGCTAGGTATCCTGTGGATAGGCTGAAATATGATGGATTTACAGCCATTCACTATGCCTACATGGTCAAAGTGATACATGAACCAGAACCCACTTCTTTTGAGCAAGCCATGGGAAAAGAAAAATGGGAGAAAGCCATGGATGAAGAAATGGATGCCTTGGATGCAAATGCTACATGGGAATCGGTGCCTTTGCCTAAAGACAAGAATGCAATTGGTTGTAAGTGGGTTTATAAGGTGAAGCACAATGCAGATGGTTCTATGAATAGATACAAGGCAAGATTAGTTATCAAGGGGTATGCACAAACATATGGCATTGATTATGAAGAAACATTCAGTTCGGTTGCAAGGATGGAAACCGTAAGAGCAGTTATTGCTATGGCTGCATCAAAGGGATGGTCTTTACAACAGATGGATGTAAAGAATGCCTTCTTGCATGGTGATTTGCAAGAAGAGGTATTTATGGAGTAGCCACCAGTTTATGTTCATGCTGTTCATCCTAAGTTTGTTTGCAAGTTGAAGAAAGCCTTGTATGGCTTGAAGTAAGCACCTAGAGCATGGTCTGACAAGATAGGACAATATCTTGTCACTATTGGCTTTCATATTTCCAAGGTAGATTTCTCACTTTATGTGAGAAAAACAGAGAAAGGTATTATGCTGCTTGTCATTTATGTTGATGATTTGATCATCATAGGTGATAGTGATGAAGATATTCTTCATGTGAAAATGCTATTGAAGCAGAAGTTTGAGATGAAGGATTTGGGAGAGATGCATTATTTCTTGGGCATTGAGGTGATAAGATCACCAAGTGGGATACGGCTCTTGCAGAGGCAGTATGGATTGGACATGCTGTCCAAATATGGGATGACAGGCTGTAAGCCTATTTCAGTTCCTTTGGAACAAAATGTGAAGCTGAGCATAGATGTAAGTGAGCACCAACATTTCTACTCCACGTGAGTGAAACGCAATCACTTTATATGAGAAGGCATATAACATTGGGATCATAATGCATCATGGGGGGTTGGTAGTAGGCATGGTGAAGATGAGTGGGTGAATAGCAGATTTGTGAAGATAGTGGGAGAGAGGGAAGGAGTCTCTCTTGCGGCTTTCTCACATACACGATGGGGGAATACACACAAAGGTGGAGGCTGAAAACAATTTTCCTCTTCTTAGTTGTGAAAGCCAAAAGAAATCTAGTACAAAGAAATAGAAGAACCCTATATGTGGGTCTCAAACCAAACTCAGCTAACTAAGGTGGCATACTGACTGAGCCACGAACCAGAGTACATAAGGATAGCTATCATCCAGCTATTATTCATGGGCGGTGTACCAATTGCATCTGCAGCTGTAGTATGGGTTCCCCCTAGACATCGATGAAGGCCTAAAGATCTCATAGCAGAGTACTCTCGACTTGTTAGGGGGGGCATAATTTGAGTCTTGGCAATGTGCATGGTCTTCCGCCTCTCCATCATCTCCTCCATTGGCTCCCTAAAAAATTTTAATGCAACAAGCTGGGCTAGCGGCAATACTGAGTTGTACAAATTTCCTCTTGCTCAACGAGGCTCATAACCACTCAGCAATGACTGGATGCAATCTTTTTGCCTCTAAGTTTCTCAGTGATCTTTTCACTCACTAGATGTTTAATGTTTTTGTTTCTAAGTCTCTCAGCAATTGTTGAGTTTTTATTACATTTATGTAACCTATTTTTGTTCAATATGAGGATCTCAGTATGCCCTGTTGTTAACTTTTATATTTGAATGGTTATGGTTGCTAGATGCAATCTTTCAGCCTTTAAGGCTCTCAAAAATTGCTTAGTTTTTATAAATGTAAGATCCTATGTTCAATTTTTGCTCAGTATAATTTGTTAATTTTTATATAACCAGTTATTGGATGTAGATGTACATTGTAATCTCTTTTGCTCAATTTTCACTTGATGAATGGTAGTTGATTATCTAGATGGCACCACCGGGCCTCTAATCATCGTGGTGGCTCAAAATACTTTTGCCCTGATTTATATTTACTACAAATTTGGCCCTAATTTATATTTACTGCAATAAGGACTAAAATACCAGTAAAGTAGGACTACAATTTCCTTGGTTTAGGATCAAAATAGCACTAAAATAGCTCCAACGACCCATTGTTGTGGTTGCATGGAGATACATCTAGAAAAATACAATTAAACTTTTAGAAAATGCAATTGACAATATGGCCCTTGAGGGGTCCCTCTAGGGCAGGGGCCATATCGACATGCCATATACGGTCCCCCCTAGGGGCAAGGGCCATATCGACATGCATTATACAATATCCTGGATGCCACTAGACATATATGCATGTCGATATGGCCCTTGCCCCTAGAGGGGACTCCTCAAGGGTCATATTGTCAATTGCATTTTCCTTGGTTGCACAAGGAAATACATTTTCCTTAGCATAGAAATATATAACTCCAAGAGATAGCACGATGGTTGTCATTGATCTCCTTCTATTTTCCACTATAGTGGTCATCATAGAACTCCTCTTGTAATATGTAAAAATAGGTAGCAGAGCTATAAATCCAAGAACTAGCATGGTGGTCGCTCTAAGATAACCTTGAATTCTGGGTGATGACAGGTCATCAGCACTGAGGCAATGTTCAAAATAATAGGTTGCGTCTCATTATTATGCCAAAAACCAACACAGTGCCCTCTCCAAGCCAATCTATGATCTGTATGGGTGCGCTGCCTAGTGGTGGGAGGTGGCAAAGCTATGGCAAAAGGCTGTATGATGACAGGTGGTCACTGCACTGCGGCAATGTTCAGAATGATAGATCGTGTCTCATTATTGCATCAAGAACTAGCATGGTGGTCTCTCCAATCCAATCTTGAATTTTAATGATCTACATGGGCAGGCTTTCTAGTGACAAGTGGAAAAGCTATAGTAAAAAGTTGCGCAATTATAGGTGGTCAAGCCAAAGACTACAGTGTGTGAAGCATTGAAGAGATGCACGATGTACTACAGAGCTACTGTGTGTTGAGCTCTGCGGTGTTCAGAATAAATAGATTGCATCTCATTATTATGCCAATGTGGCATCATGGTGTTAGGAAAATTTCCAACAAGGGCATGGGTCCGCATAAAATTTAAAATCTCACCCAAGAGCGCATTGTGTCGTAGCCCCAAAATGGCCCCAAACATAGTTCCGTGATTGGCTACACCCAAGCAAACATTGACGCATGATACCCTTATGTATGTGAAAAATGTGTAAAAATGGAATTTAGAAAACTCGTTCTCTTGAGCCCACGTGCTATGCTTACATATATATGACCGACCCCCTCAAACTTGGAACCATTAGCATGGACATGGCAATCAATATCCTAATCGGGAGTTGGGTGTTGTGACTAGGTGTCACCTTCGAATTTCAAAGGCTTGGTCACACTCTTCTATCTACAGGAATTCCACCAAGAATCTGTATAGAGGATAGACTATCATGGGATATTACAAGATGAATCTTTAGTAGCTGGCATGTCCCACAAAGATCTACATGCCTTTGGTGTTTAGTGGTGATGGTAATTCCATGATGATTTTGAATTTTCCCTTATCAATTCCAATTCCATGTTGAGAGAAAATGTGCCCCAAAATCACTTCATGAGTGACATTGAACAATAATTCTATTGGTCTAGGTAGATTCCATACTTCCTAATTTTGACTAGAGTTGATTCAAGGCATTATGAGTGGTCATTCGTGTTAAAAAGGATGCAAAATACATCGAAGAATACCTATTAAAACTTATTGAGAAATGCAACACTATTGTAGATGATAATGATAACTATTATGCACAAAAGAGAATTAAATGGGATATTGCTTTTGTACCATTAAAAAGTGCCAATTTTTATATCATTTTAGGAATGTGGCTTCCTACCATAAGTCCAAAAAGAAAAACACTTAAAAATACAAGTTTTTTAATTCTATCAATCTAAAAATTTCTATTAAAAAAGCATATTTTCTATTGAGCCTTGGTATGCACGTGGGAAACAATTAAAATTATCTATGTCTCTTAAACACCTTCATATCAAAATGACTCGAAGCACTTTCATATGTTTCTAGTTTAATCATTATACAAAAGATATTAGAAATCATCATGTGTAGCATCCTCGTTTATATCCACGCCTCTAAGCTCCTCATTAACATATTGATCACTAGGAGATGAAGTAGTTTATCCATTCTCCTTGATACAATCAATAATCACATTGTCCTAATTTATCTTTGTACCCCTCGAATGTGATGCACAAAATCCTTGTTTGTATTGTGTTTGTACAAAATCCTTTGTAGATCTTGTTTATCCAACTATTCACCACTAGCTTGTAGTGATGCCCAAGGTTGTTATGCTGTAGTAAAGTGATGTACAAGATGAACTTGCTCATACCTTTGGAAATTAAAAATCCTATCATTATTTTATCATAAAAATATGACAACTCAATGTCTTTATCGAGTTGTTTTATAAGTTTTCAAAAACTTAAAATAATATGAAACTTATGACAACTCAAATAGCATCCAATTCCATCATGTCTTTATTTCTTTTATTAAAAGAGAAAAAGATATGACACAACAAATTGTCATTATGGAATTGTGTCATTTCCGCAACCTTGAATTTGGGAAATCTTGCAATAATATTTTGGGCCTGCATTGATTTAAGTCATTGTATATTAACATGACCAATGCGTTTATGCCAGATATCAATATCTGCAACTACATCGGTCCCATGTGCAAACATTGCTGCACTCAATTCAGGCATGTCCGCATCCAATGTAAACATCCTTCCCTTCTTCTTTCCTTTTGCTATCAAGCGACCATTATTTTTCATATCCTCAACAAAGCATCCATGAGGATTAAATCTGACCTACAAGCCCTCCTCAACCATTTGACCAATAGAAACCAGGTTCATGGTGATGTTCGGGACATGAAATACATCAGACAGGTATTTCTTTTTCCCATCCTCCATAGACAAAGGAATTTTACCAATTGGCACAATATGATGTGCAGTAACCAATCTCCACAAATCCTAGTCTTTCCATTTTCCTTGCATCTTGCATCCATTCTGCATGACCTGTCATGTGGTTTGATGCACCTGAGTCAACATACCACACATCATTGCTTTCTTCGGCACTTGTCACAGAATTGGTCATGTGCTGCACCATAAACAAATGCTCATTTCTGTCATCATCCTATCTACTAAAAGATGCATAATTCCCTTGCTGCAATTTTCCATTCATGATGTCCTCCTGCTTTTTGTAGCAGTCTTTAGCCATATGACCCATTTTACCACAATAGTAGCATTCAACATTGCTATTTGCATTTTGGCCTCTCTACCATCCACTACGACCTCTTTGGCTCCCCCTGCCTCTAGAGTTACCACGTCCTCCTCCATAGGACTGGTTTTCTTGAGTTTGCTACATATTCTGATTTCTACCACGGCCTCTAGATCGGCCTCCTCTACCTTTGCCTCTACCTCTTCTAGCATTTGAGTAGAAGACAGTTTCTTTTGAAGTTCCTCCTGAAAAAGATGCACCACCATTTCTCTGCTCTTCAAAAATTAGAAGAGCAAATAACTCCTCAAAATCAGGAAATTTTTCATGGACGGCAATGGATGTCCGGAACTGTGCATAATCCTTTCCTAAACCATTCAAGGTCACAGAAACTAGATCATCATCTTCCACAGGCGACCCAATGGAAGCAAGTACATCTGCAATTTTCTTCACCTTCATTTGGTAGTCATTGATGCTCATATATTCTCTCTACACATTGTGCAACTCCTGCTTGAGCTGCATTTTCCTGGCTTGCGTATTTGTGCTGTACATTTTTGCCAAAGTATCCCATGCCTCCTTTGACGTACTTGCATCCTGAATATGCACAATCATAGAATCCAAAATATTGATAGACAGCCAGTACATAACTTTTCTGGCTCTCGCATGCCATCCTTTAAATGCTTGCATTTCCTGTTGATTGGGAACATTAGGAAGAACTGGTTCTTCTTCATTTCCTATAATGAACTCCCAATAGCCTTTTCCCATAAGGAAATTCGTCATTCTAAACTTCCATGCTTGGAAGTTGTTCTTGTCAAGGTTTTCAGTGACAATCTGTGAAAGAGAATCAGACGCCATTACAGAACACTGCAAAATATTCTGTCACTGCAAAAAACACAACTTCTGCCTCACACGGGCAAATCTACAAAACTGATGAAAGTGGTATTTGACCACACAGTCACTTCCTAGTGATGATTTTGCATCAACAGGCAACAAGGATGATTTTGCAATTCCCAATAACTCTGTGCACAGGCATACGATGCAATTTCTACAACAACTTTTCACCGACCTGTAGAGCAGTGGTCGCACAGCAAAAATAGGGCCTTTTTCTCAGTGCTTGCGGAGAACTTCCGCCTCCAAAACAGGCCCCAAAATGGCCTCGAATCAGAAAAATAAAGTTACCAATGGGTTAGCCCTTTCTCGCAACATATATTACCCTCTCGCACACTGCGAAGGGCATCTCAATCTGAGACAATGCACTCTTGCACTTTCCGGCTGTGCTACCTGCAAAGATTTGCTCCCAAACTCGAAAAAGGAAAGCAACACTAGTCCTCTTACCAGGACACCATGAACTTGGTTTTCTTTCTTGAGCTCCTTACCACGAACCAAGCTCTGATACCATGTGAAGATAGTGAGAGAGAGGGAAGGAGTCTCACTTGCGGCTTTCTCACATACACGATGGGGGAATACACACAAAGGTGGAGGCTGAAAACAGTTTTCCTCTTCTTAGTTGTGAAAGCCAAAAGAACTCTAGTACAAAGAAATAGAAGAACCCTATATGTGGGTCTCAAACCAAACTTAGCTAACTAAGGTGGCATACTAACTGAGCCACGAACTACAGTACATAAGGATAGCTGTCATCCAGCTATTATTCATGGGCGATGTACCAACCGCATCTGCAGCTAACAAGTTTGTGACATAAATGCACAACGGTCACTCTGGCATATCACGAGTGGAGCTCGATATCTCAACAAGATTAGCAGAGGAGCAGATGACTGATGAGAGTTATGCAAGGGAGCATGGAGCAAAGTAGAGCAGGGGTGGAAAAGAGCTAGATGAGGGTGTGTCGAGAAAAGTAGTAGAGCATGTGGAGAAAAGTAGCAAAGGGGTGGATGAGAGCAACATAGTAAAATGCCAAATGCCACAAATCTTATATATTATAAATTTTGAGCCACTGTGGTGGGGCTGCCGCGCTTGGGGTTCCATCCATATTAATTGCAAGCCACCACGGTGGAATATTAGGTGCCACCCTAGATGAGCTGGGCAATCATGAAGCAGATGCCTAGTGGTGGGTGAGTAGGCCACTGCGGTGGTTGGTAATTAACTGCCAACTCAATGGAATCTTAGCCATGACAGACGTGCCTGATGAGAGCCACCACCAAGTATAGTAATTTACCACAGAAGTAAATCTTGAATCCTAATCACATCTAATCACTCATTACCATGCACTCTAGTACTCTACTAAGAATGCAAGCCCAATGACTGGTAGGTGAGTAACCATAGGCCACTTTAGAACTGCTAGCCTGGTATAGCCACCACAAATGTCGTTGATGAGACCCACCACCATCGAGCAGTATTTACCACAAAATTAAATCATGCAGCCTAATCAGCTCTAATCACTCATTACCATGCACTCTGGTACTCTACTAAGCATGCAAGCCTAGTGAAACTGGTAATTTATTGCTCTCGTAGTAATCATGCATGCAAGTCTGGTGGTGGTAACTGGAAGGTGAGTAATTGCCACTTAACTGGAAGGTAATTCCCTTAACTGTTTGGTCTTCTATCTCTCTCAACCATTTATTTGTCCCTTGCACTCGAAGTGAAAACTCAAGCCTCCACTATTCCATTTCCTTCACTATTTCATATTCTATCCCTCTCAACCATTTCTATCTCCCTTGCACTCTTCCTACAACTTCTATCCCCTCTTGTAATGGACCCTGCTCCTCAAAAAAATATTTCCTCCCCCTCTGTAGCACAGTGTGAGAGCCTCTCCTCCCATGATCTTGAAATTGTGACATCTGGGAGTTCCTCACTCGCTCTTCAAAAGCCCAATTTGGATGCTCTCAGCTTTTTCACCAGGTTGGTATAGGAGGTGAACGTGAAGGAGGGACAAGTAGTCTGTCAAGGTCAGAAGATTACCGTCATTGAAAGCATGATTGAAAATGCACTAGGCATTCCTGGAGGAAATTTGTAAGCACACTTCTTCAAGGAGCAGTGTAAGAGACAAAATGTTCTAGATGTATACCCCAATGTTAAGATTAGTAAAGATGGTGGAGTCAAGCTTTCTAGCTTGCCAACAGACCTCCAAGATGTGTTGAAGAAGACAATGCACTTCCTTCCTAATACAAGAGGAACCATGAAGTTTTAGCAAGTTGAAGTAGTAGCAATAGAGCAACTAAAAGTATGTGATGTATCTTTCTCAAGGGCGATCTCCAACAGTGTGATAACAAACCTGAATAATTACATGGATGGAAAATCCCAATTGTCATCTTAGTTTGTTGGAATTGCAATGCACCTGATGACATCCCCTCAAAGGGATTTTTGAGCTATATGATAAGAAGATGTCTCAGAAGGTGACTTTTCTACAAGAGAAAGATGCTGATGTAGCAAAGGAAGTGCAACTTGAGAAAATTCTCAAGGAGGGTGCAGAAGCCAAGGTATAGGAGGTAGAAGCGAGAGCCTTGTAGGCACAATAGAAATCTGATGCCACTGCAAAAATGGTCGACATGGAAAGGCATAAAAGAGAAGAAGTAGAGAAGTGCATCAAGGAGCTCTGAGATAGGCTTGAAGAAGTTATGGGGACATCGCAGAGCTTGAAGATTATAGAGCCGAAAAGGAGGGTCTTTACAAATGGCTCTACAACATGCAAAACACATTGAACACTGAAAAAGACCAGACGATGGAGGAGCAGAAAAGGGAGAATGTAGAAACTAGAGTGGTGATGCAAGATCTGCGAGAGAGCTTCAAGGACGGGAAGGATGGGGCAAAGATCAACCGGGGTGGAGAAGACAATGAGGCAGCTCCCCTCGGGGGATGCACTACTAAGAAACCCTATGTATCACGTGCGTTCAAGGAGTATTTAAAAAACCCCATTGACTAATTTTTTCTTGCAATAAAAACACCCCTCTTTACTTATGAACTAAGTGATTTTTTTCTAAAGTTGAATTAAAGAACCCCTCCTATTATTGTAATCCTATTAAATTTTTCCAAGAATTTTAATTAAAATACCCCTCCATTTGAATGCACGTGGTACACTAAATTTTTTTGAGGTGAACTGCCTGAGCAGCTCCCCAAGCCAGGAAGGATGCAGAGAGCAGCCACAGTGGAGCAAGTTACAGCAACCACGGTGGGTGTTGTTTGTTTGAAACACTATGGGAAGTTCAAAGAATAAGTTACGAGACCTTGCAAAAATATTACGATAGGGTTGACCACAAGCTTGTCGTGGCTTTCGATAGTTTTGAAAAGTAGTCCATCACCATGAGAGATTTCCAAACAAGAGTGGAAATCTTGGAAATGACCCATGTTGATGTTTTTGAGCAGTTTAAACAACTTCAATAGATGCAGAGGGATTCAAATAAAGTTGTTGCATGGAGTGAGCAAAGAATGGAGGAGATGAAGGAGAACATATGCAGCCTTAGGATGAGGGAGGAAGGAATCAAAAAGAAAATTCATCATGTACAGAGCAAGACTATGGTATCAATGGCTATAATATTTAAATCGAGTGCCTATCCTGCTATGCAGCAAGGTCCAAAATACATGGTCTACCTTACCCCCATCGTAGATGATTGCATGGTCTGATGGCCTATGTGCTACCACCTTGTGCATTGTTTTTGCTTTGGGGTGTTTGTGTTGAGATATCGAGCTGCACTTGTGATATGCCAGGGTGACCGTTGTGCATTTATGTCATGGACTTGCTAGCTACAGATGCGGTTGGTACACCACCCATGAATAATAGCTAGATGACAGCTATCCTTATGTACTCTAGTTTGTGGCTCAGTTAGTATGCCACCTTAGTTAGCTGAGTGTGGTTTAAGGCCCACATATAGGGTTCTTCTATTTCTTTCTACAAGAGTTCTTTTGGCTTTCACAACTACGAAGAGGAAAACTGTTTTCAGCCTCCACCTTTGTGTGTATTCCCCCATTGTGTATGTGAGAAAGCTGCAAGTGAGGCTCCTTCCTTCTCTCCCACTATCTTCACATGGTATCAGAGCCTGTTTGTGGTAAGGAGCTCAAGAAAGCAAACCAAGTTCATGGTGTCCTGGTAAGAGGACCAGTGTTGCTTTCCTTTTTCGAGTTTGGGAGCAAATCTCTGCAGCTAGCACAGCCGAAAAGTGCAAGAGTGCATTGTGTTAGATTGAGATGCCCTTGGCGGTGTGGCGAGAGGGCAGTATATGCTGCGAGAAAGGGCTAACCCATTGGTGACTTTATTTTTTTGATTCAAGGCCATTTTGGGGCCCGTTTTGGAGGCGGAAGTTCTCCGCAAGCACTGAGAAAAAGGCCTTGTTTTTGCTGTGCAACCACTGCTCTGTAGGTCGGTGAAAAGTTGCCAAAGAAATTGCATCGTATGCCTATGCACAGAGATATCAGGAGTTACAGAATCATCCTTATTTCTTGTTCATGCAAAATCGTCACTAGGAAGTGACTCTGTGGTCAAATACCACTTTTCAGTTTTGCAGATTTGCCCTTGTGAGGCAGAAGCTATGTTTTTTGAAGTGAGAATATTTTGCAGTGTTCTATAAAGGCGTATGATTCTCTTTCATAGATTGTCACTGAAAAGCTTGACAAGAACAACTTCCAAGCATGGAAGCTTAGAATGATGAATTTCCTTATGGGAAAGGCTATTGGGAGTTCATTATAGGAAATGGAGAAGAACCAGTTTTTCCTAATGTTCCCAATCAACAGGAAATGCAAGCATTTAAAGGATGGCATGAGAGAGCTAGAAAAGTTATGTACTGGCTGTCTATCAGTATTTCAGATTCTATGATTGTGCATATTCAGGATGCAAGTACATCAAAGGAGGCATGGGATACTTTGGCAAAAATGTACAATACAAATACGCAAGCCAGGAAAATGCAGCTCAAGCAGGAGTTGCACAATGTGCAGAGAGAAAATATGAGCATCAATGACTACCACATGAAGGTGAAGAAAATTGCAGATGCACTTGCTTCCATTGGGTTGCCAGTGGAAGATGATGATCTAGTTTCTGTGACCTTGAATGGTCTAGGAAAGGATTATGCATAGTTCCGGACATCCATTGCCATTCATGAAAAATTTCTTGATTTTGATGAGTTGTTTGCTCTTCTAATTTCTGAAGAGCAGAGAAATGGTGGTGCATCTTCTTCAGGAGGAACTTCAAAAGAAACTGTCTTCTACTCAAATGCTGGAAGAGGTAGAGGTAGAGGTAGAGCAGGCAGATCTAGAGGCCGTGGTAGAAATCAGAATATGCAGCAAACTCAAGAAAACTAGTCCTATGGAGGAGGACGTGGTAACTCTAGAGGCAAGGGGAGCCAAAAAGGTCGTGGTGGATGGCAAAGAGGCCAAAATGCAAACAGCAATGTTGAATGCTACTACTGTGGTAAAATGGGTCATATGGCTAAAGACTGCTATAAAAATTAGAATGACATCATGAATGGAAAATTGCAGCAAGGGAATTGTGCATCTTCTAGTAGACAAGGTGATGACAGAAATGAGCATTTGTTTATGGTGCAGCACATGACCAATTCTGTGACAAGTGCAGAAGAAAGAAATGATGTGTGGTATGTTGACTCAGGTGCGTCAAACCACATGACAGGTCATGCAGAATGGATGCAGGATGCAAGGAAAATGGAAAGACCAAGATTTGTGGAGATTGGTGATGATACTGCACATCCTATTGTGTAGATTGGTAAAATTCCATTGTCTATGCAGGATGGGAAGAAGAAATACCTGTCCGATGTATTTCATGTCCCGAATATTACCAAGAACTTGGTTTCTGTTGGTCAAATGGTTGAGCAGGGCTTGCAAGTTAGATTTAATCCTCATGGATGCTTTGTTGAGGATATGAAAAATAACAGTCGCTTGATAGCCAAAGAAAGAATAAGGGTAGGATATTTACATTGGATGCAGACATGCCTGAATTGAGTGCAGCAATGTTTGTACATGGGACCGGTGTAGTTGCAGATATTGATATTTGGCATAAACGCATTGGTCATGTTAATGTACAGTGACTTAAATCAATGCAGGCCCAAAATATTATTGCAGGATTGCCTAAATTCAAGGTTTCAGAAATGCATAAGGTATGTGAATCCTGTCAATTTGGAAAACAGGCAAGGAAACAATTTCCTAGACATGTTCAAGAGAGTAAGAAGCCATTGGAATTAATCCACTCTGATGTGTGGACTACTAAAGCTGCATCTATTGGAGGGTGTCATTATTTTGTCACTTTTATTGATGACTATAGCAGAAAAGATTGGGTGTAATTTATGAAAAAGAAAAGTGAAGTGTTTGGGCATTTCAAAGCTTTTAAAGCTATGGTTTGAAAAGAAATAGGCCTACAAATAAAATGCCTAAGGTCAGATGGAGGGGGAGAGTACCTCTCAAATGAGTTTGCAAGGTTCCTACAGGAGCATGGCATAAAATAGCAATATTCATGTAGTCATACCCCAGAGCAAAATGGACTTGCAGAAAGGAAAAACGGGCATATTGGAGAGGTATCTCGGGCCATGCTAAATGAAAAAGACCTACCAGATTATTATTGGGCTAAAGCAGTTGCTACAACAGTTTACATAATGAACAAGACTCCCACTGTAGCAATACATGGCATGATGCCAGAGGAGATGTATACTAGTAGGAAACTAGATTGAAAATTTTTGGTTGCATTGCCTATCTTCATGTGCTAGATGAGTTGAGGTCAAGTTGGATCCAAAAGCTGAGAAGTGCATCTTTATTGGTTATTCTCTGTAGCAAAAAGGGTATAGATGCTATAACCCTTCTACTCGTAAGTTTACAGTGAGCAGAGATGTTGTTTTTGATGAGATGAGTAGCTGGTATAAACTAGTAAATGTGATTGATGATGTCGATGCACAAAATGGTAATGCTGCATAGAATTCACAGCAGCAATCACAAAATATTAGTGGACCTGCAGTGTCCTCTACCAATGGTTCACATACTTCGCCATGGACAGGCACATTGAGATCAAGAAAATCTCCTCAAAACAATGCAGATAGTGGTATGCAGGTAAAACGAAAAGGAAAAGAGAAGTTAGATCAGCCCATGTTTGATGTGAATGCAGGTCACTCTTATGTGGATGGTGAATCCAGTGGCTCAGAACAGAGCATTGATGATGAGTTGGGTATTCCTTCTGTTGTTACACCTGGAGTAAGGAAGACCAGGGATGTTTTGAGAGCACTAGAAGTGAGCCTAATTTGCATAGGACTACCAGAGCTAGGTATCCTGTGGATAGGCTAAAATATGATGGATTTACAGCCATTCACTATGCCTATATGGTCAAAGTGATACAGAAACCAGAACCCACTTCTTTTGAGCAAGCCATGGGAAAAGAAAAATGGGAGAATGCCATGGATGAAGAAATGGATGCCTTGGATGCAATTGCTACATGGGAATTGGCGCCGTTGCCTAAAGACAAGAATGCAATTGGCTATAAGTGGGTTTATAAGGTGAAGCACAATGTAGATGGTTCTGTGAATAGATACAAGGCAAGATTAGTTGTCAAGGGGTATGCACAGACATATGGCATTGATTATGAAGAAACATTCAGTCCGGTTGCAAGGATGGCAACCATAAGAGTAGTCATTGCTATGGCTGCATCAAAGGGATGGTATTTACATCATAAGGATGTAAAGAATGCCTTCTTGCATGGTGATTTGCAAGAAGAGGTCTTTATGGAGCAGCACCAGGTTATGTTCATGCTGTTCATCCTGAGTTTGTTTGTAGGTTGAAGAAAGCCTTGTATGGCTTGAAGCAAGCACCTAGAGCACGGTCTGACAAGACAAGACAGTATCTTGTTAGTATTGGCTTTCAGATTTCCAAGGCAGATTTCTCACTTTATGTGAGAAAAACAGAGAAAGGTATTATGCTGCTTGTCATTTATGTTGATGATTTGATCATCACAGGTGATAGTGATGAAGATATCCTTCATGCGAAAATGCTATTGAAGCAAAAGTTTGAGATGAAGGATTTGGGAGAGCTGCATTATTTCTTGGGCATTGAGGTGATTAGATCACAAAGTGGGATACGGCTCTTGCAAAGGTGGTATGGATTCGACATGCTGTCCAAATATGGGATGACAGGCTGTAAGCCTATTTCAGTTCCTTTGGAGCAGAATGTGAAGCTGAGTGCAGATGTAGGTGAGCTTCTGGAAGACCCTACTATGTACAGACGCATAGTAGGAAGTTTGATTTAGATGACTATTACCAAGCCAGATTTGAGCTATGCTGTTGGATTGGTAAGTCAATTTATGCAGGCTCCAAGAAACTGCATTTGATGCATACTCAGGTATGTGAAGTCCACATTGTAGTATGGAGTATTTGATGAGACTGGGGCTTAAATATAATTGCATGGATACACTGATGCTGATTGGGCTGGTAGTATTTTGGATAGACGATCTACCCGTGGATATGTGTTCTCTTTTGGGAGTCACTTTTGGATACACTTTTGGGAGTCACTTGGAGCAGCAAGAAATAGCCTACAGCTGCCTTGTGGAGCACAAAGGCTGAGTACAGGGGTGCAGCAATGGCTGCATGTGAGGTAGCTTGATTGCATAAGCTACTTTATGATATGCATCAGTCTAAAAATGGGCCAGTTGTCATTTATTGTGACAACATGAGCATTATACACTTGGCAAATAACTTAGTCTATCATGCTAGAACAAAGCACATTGAGGTGCATTATCACTATGTGTAGGAGAAGGTTTTACTAGGTATTATTGATCTAGTTTATGTCAGCACAGAGGATCGGGTAGCTAACATATTCACGAAGCCATTGGGTGCAGAGAAGCTGCGCAAGTTTAGAGACCTACTTGGTGTGTAGGAATTGGGATTGAGCTCGAGGGGGAGTGTTGAGATATCGAGATCCACTTGTGATATGCTAGGGTGACCGTTGTGCATTTATGTCATCGACTTGTTAGCTGCAAATGCGGTTGGCACACCGCCCATGAATAATAGTTGGATGACAGCTATCCTTATGTACTCTAGTTTGTGGCTCAATTAGTATGCCACCTTAGTTAGCTGAGTTTGGTTTAAGAGCCACATATAGGGTTCTTCTATTTCTTTGTACAAGAGTTCTTTTGGCTTTCACAACTAAGAAGAGGAAAACTTTTTTCAGCCTCCACCTTTGTGTGTATTCCCCCATTGTGTATGTGAGAAAGCCACAAGTGAGACTCCTTCCTTCTCTCCCACTATCTTCACAGTTTGTCCATGCAAGATTGCTATGTAGAGAATGTCATTTTCCATTGAGTAGGTCATGGGGACAGATCAAATGTGCCTGCCTGCTATAGCTATCTAAGTAAATGTTGCAGCTAAATTTTCCATTTGGGCACAAAATGCAAAAGATAAGGAGCTCAAATTGAAGAAGGCCTTGACTACGAGGACAAGGAGCCTGAACGGAGGAACCAGCCCCCTTTAGGAAAAGAGCAAGAAGGGCCAAGCTTGCAACAAGGAAGCTCAAATCAAGGAAAGAGGAAGTGACATGAAGGGAGGGTCTAGGCCTTGGAAGGAAGGAACCAGCCCCGTTTAGGAAAGGAGCAAGGAGGACCGAGCATGCAATCAAGGAGCTCAAAGAGGCAACCTGCTCAAAGAAATGTGCAACCATCCCCATAAAGGAAAGGAGTCCTTGAGATGTAATCTGAAGGGAAGGAGTCTTTGAGATGTAATCTGTGTGTTATCTATTGAATTATTAGTTCTGTCTAGAGTTTACTTGGACAATATATCTATTTTAGGATAACACCAGTGTGGTGGTTTTCTTTCTATTATTAGGAGGATATGAACTTAACTGCCACTAGCACGGTGGTTGGTTGCACACTAGGAATATAACTACTACCAACGTGGTGGTTTGCCTCTATTATTATTATTGCAAGATAAGATGAATGGCATACAATTCATTTGTTTAGGAATTGTGGATTAGTTATGGGATTTCATATTTCTCAATGTAAGTGCAGTTGTTAAGATATATATGTGCACATATAATAATATATGAATATGTATATATGTGCAATATTATAATATTTCCAAAGTGATTGAAGTGATTTTTCTCAGCTATGTGACTAGATAGTGTCCTTTGATAGGCCAAGAACCATAATGTGAGATGAATGATTTCGATTAAACAACTAATGTGATACAAAAGATTTTGATTAAACAAATAATTTGAGACAAAATATCTCAATTAAACAGTCGAATGATGGGGTGGACATGTCGGCTTTATGAAGAAATAATGAGAAGGTTGGTGGGCTCAATGAGCTCTCTCCCTATTAAGTGCTGTACAGACACAACTAAGAGCCCATTATGCATATTGTCCTCTTGCTTGCGTGGATGCATAATTTGATGTGTTCTATTTAATCATGTGCATGTAATTGGTATTAACTTATTTAATCATACTTATTTTATTTGTGTTTACCCATCCCAACCGCCACCAAGACCATGTACTTTTCATGCAGATCCTCTTTGTCTTCACAGAGGTCCTTCCCTTCCATGGTATCATCGAATCTTAATGAATTTCCATCTAAAAAGATTATTTGTGAAATGGGCCATTTTATTAAGTGGATGGTATCAATGCCTGATACATTAGTATGATACTTTTCAATTCCCACACCCAGATTACCTTCACCAAGCATCTCAAATTTTATAGGTTCAAATGGGTAGACATACAAAACAACACCCTCAGCAATGCTCTTGGTTTTTTGTGTTGAGAGTTCACGCTCAACATCATGTGATCATGTGTGCATAGCACCATCACGTGATCATATGTGCATAGCACTAACCTTATAGAGTGCTATAAAGGAAAGGGTTAGATTCCCTAACCCTAACCCTAAAAGGGTTTGTATATATTCTATTTTTTCAACTAATTCTAGTGTACAGTTAGTCATTTGTGGTGTGCTCTCTAGCTGTGCCCTCTCTCCTCATCTCCACTCTTCTCCTCTCCCCTCTTCATATTTTGTCATGGTATCAGAGCTCCCTTGTCTTCCGTTGAGACATTGCGATTCTTGAGAGTGTGAGAGAGATTGTGAGATTGAGAGTTCTCTTGAGTGATTGTGAGACTTTTTCCCTTCACTTCCGTTGAGAGAATTTCCGTCCATTGAAAAGGTTTCCGTCCATTGAAAGAGATAGATTTCTGTTTGAGAGAGAACGCGAGAGATTTATTTCCTTGAGAGTCTTTAAGAGAGAGATTTGTGAGAGTCTCTCGACTTGCTTCTACTCTAGCGCTTCCTCTCCAACAAGAGTGCTTCCTCTCCTTCGAATGTTGCTTCACGGGATGCTCTAGTCAACACGGCTCATCTTCTAAGGCACCTACGCGACCTACAGTAGCTCTTAGTTTTCGATGTATCGTGGCTCCTTCAACCCATAGCTCCAACTCCAACCTTCGCTTCTCCAGCGCAGTTACCAACAGAAGAGCAGCCCGGACCTCCATTGAGCCAGAGGAGCAAGGGCTTGGACGAGGCATTGGAAGCAGCCTCGAAGAACCAGTAGAAGAGAGCTCTCCCATCGACGACACGATCAGCTCTCGGAGTGCCTTCAAAGGAACATCGGAGGAGGCGACGAGCTGTGAAGCATGGCAAGCCCAAACGCCGATAAGAAGGAGAAGTAGGGCGGACTTGCAGACGGCGAAAGCCATGAGCTCGACTGATTAGTCCACCCGACTTCCTTTGATGCAGTTGAAAATAAACGCTGCTTGCCACTTCCTTCTAGCAAGAGTTCCCAGTACAGACCCGCCAGACTTCGGGGTCCTTGCGCCACTCTTCTCCAATTCCTTGACGACGACGAAGAAGAAGAAGTCAAAGCTCCTACGCCTCCTACGGCTAAAGCTCCTACGCCTGTCTAAGTCTGCTGCTCAGCCCAAACGCGTCTCCATCGACAACCATCTACAGGCTCTAGGTACTGCTCCATCTTCGAAGCGCTCCTCTTAACGGACAAATAGCCGACTACAACGAGCAACGGCTCAGTCTCATGCAATGCTCAAGTAGCTCAGTCCTTCTTGGGCGACTCCAGCAGCTCCACGACGAGCTCCATCGCCAGCGACGCGCTCCAGCTCCACGACCTCAACATCCGCAATGAACCTCATCGCAAGACGCCACCTCCAAACGGCATCGACGAAAATCCACAGGGAGACGAAATCTCAAAGATTCCGTCAGAATCTTTCAAAGATTTCGGTGCCCAACAGTCAGACACGTGGCAGATAGAATAGAACCAGGGTCTGGTTGCGATGACCTTGGGTTAACTGGCTGACCCACAGTTGGACACGTGGCAACCTTATCCTACCCACGTGCCACGTCACCACATTATCTAGACACGTGGCAATCCTTAGCTGACACGTCACCGACTGCCACATCATCACTGCCACATCAACACTGCCACGTTAGCACTACCACGTCATCAGGCCACGTCATCAGGCCATGTCATCAGTGCCACGTCACCCTGCTGACATCATCTGTGCCACCTCAACACTGCCACCTCAGCAGTCCAGTCAGCACTAACCCCTGCAGGCACAGTCCCCTGCCAGGCACACTGTGCACACACTGCATGTGCACACTCCTGCCACCTCAGCACAGAGCTTCACTGGCACACCTCTTGCTAAGCACAGCCACATCATCACTGCATGTGACTCTCAGTGACACATCATCATTGAGCACCATTTGCACTCCTTTTGCCCCTCCACCTAGATCAAGTCATATCTCTTGATCCAGGAAGAATTTGAGGGTGCTCCAAAAAGGAAAGTCGCTCGATTTTTTGTGCTCTACGCGCTCGTTACATCACGCGCACATTTCGGTGCAAGTTACACTCACATTTAAGCCTCGCCGACAAAACCACTTCCTTCACGCACATTTGCCTCTACATCGACGCATCTGACCCAGCACTTAAAAAGAACAAAGGAAAAGGAATTATTTGCTGCTCTTTCATCGATCGACGGTTGGTTTAGATCTAGATCAGAGTAGACTAGATCGCCATAGAGGGGACGCTTTGAATTCCCCAAGTTGCCAATCTAAGCCATGCCCGAAATTCCCGACTAGTACCTACTCGGAGTCAGTCCATACGCTCACATCCGATTTCACATCATTACATTACCTGAAACCTTACGTTCATCAGTTCAGTGAGCAGACTTCAGAGTTCAGAGGCATTGCAGATTGGTTCAGTGGGCAGATAGCACTTGATTTCACACACACATGCCACCATTGTAAAGCCTATTTGGCTATCTCACGGCATCGTGCACATCATTTTTTTCAGCCTTGTAAAGCCTCTTGGCTATTCCCGGCATCATTGCCACAAGCCTTGTAACACAGATCAGATCTTATATACTGCAGTTCTATCTTCACCGACGGTACAGAGATTTCACTTGGCATCTTCACTGTATTTGCAGTTGATTCATACAGAGTTTTCCAGGACACTTTTTGAGTACATTGTTTGCACCATGTCGACTAGCAACCTCAATCTGGAGGCATCTGCTAAGTTAGACAACTCCAATTATGGTACATGGAAATACCAAATGGAGACCATTCTTGTGCTTCAGGACAAATGGGAGTATGTCGATGGATCCATACCTAGACCATTGGCCGATCCAGCCACCAGTAGCTCTACTCCATCTGTTGTCACAGCACCAGCAACAGGATCTACATCAGGATCTACATCTACACAAACAGTTTCCGCACCAGTAGCAGATCCTGCCATTGCCCGAGCTCAAGCAGAATGGGATAAGAAAGACAAGTATGCCTATCACCTGATCAAGCAGAATGTGCAAGATGTCATGCTAGGACAGCTCAACACAGTCAAGACATCAAAAGAAGCATGGGATATGTTCGCAGCTCTCTACGAGTCCAAGAACACATCTAGGATTCTCACCCTGAGAAACCAGATCAACCAGAGTTTCCGCAATAGCAGTGAAACTGGTCATGCTTATGTACTCCGCATCAAAGACTACAACAATCAACTTGCAGCAGCAGGAGAGACTATGAATCCCGCAGAAATGGTTCAAGTAATCCTGAATGGACTAGGAGAAGGATATGAGAATCTAGTACAGAGTATTGCCATCCAACGGCAAATTCCAACACTGGAAGAACTTCAGTCAGTTCTACTTGGTGAAGAACTCAGGACTCAGGCCATTCAAGCACGTAAAGGTCATTCTAATGATCAGGCATTCACAGCTTTAGACAGAAGCAGAGGCAAAGGCAGAAACAGAGGTAGATCATATCAGAAAAGTGGTCATCATCAACAAAGTCAGAATTAGCATCAGCATCAGCAACATCAGAATCAGCAAAGAGGAAATCATTCCAACCGAGGAAGATTCCAAGGACGAGGGAATGCATCCACCAATGTGTCAAACATTCAATGCAACTATTGTCACTATGAAAGAGATTGCCGCAAGAAGCAGTATGACCAAGGCGGTCAATCCAACAGTAATCGAGGGAATTCCCGAGGAAGAGGAAATCATCGTGGTGGACATTCTAGTCACAGTCATTTTGCAAATGAACATGGCAATATGTTTCTTGCAAGTGAGGAATTGCATCAGACTGATACAATGCACCTAGACACTGATTTCAATCCCAAAGAGGATTTCAGTTATCAAGTCGACCAAGTGGAACAGGATCCTTGGTACATCGACAGTGGTGCATCATCTCATATGACAAATCATCAGGAATGGTTCACAGAAATGAAGCCATTAGAAGGTCAAAAGAATGTCATCTACACAGCAGACAATACACCGAATCCGGTTCAAGGGACAGGTGTTATCCCTATGAACAATTTCACTGGTACAAAAGGATTAGTCAAAGATGTGCTTTATGTTCCGAAGCTCAGCAAGAACCTTTTGTCAGTAGGTCAAATGACGGAACACAACTACAAAGTCATCTTCGACGGTGATGAATGCACTATCAGAGACAAATCCAAAAGAGGTCAGCTAGTAGCAAAAGGTGTCAAGGAAGGACGCTTATACAGGATGCTAGCTACAGTACCAGATAAGCATGCCATGTCAGCTCAAATGCAACAGATGCCACTATCTGCAAAATGGCACAAGAGATATGGTCATGTCAACTTCAAGTACTTGTTAGATCTCAAGAATCAAAATATGGCAATTGGGATTCCGAAGCTACAGTTTCTTGGAAAGGTTTGTGAAGCATGCTACTTCGGCAAACAAAAGCGAACCAACTTTGTCAGAAGTACCTCTTGTGCACGAGGTATTCTTGATTTGATTCATACAGATGTATGGGGTTATGCCCAGGCCCGCAGCATCAATGGTTCACTTTATTACTTGACCTTCATCGACGACTACAGCAGATATTGTTGGGTCTACTTTCTGAAAGAAAAATCTGAAGTGTTTGCCAGATTTCAAGAATTCAAAGCCATGGTAGAAAACCAGACAAGCAGAAAGATCAAGGTCATGAGATCAGACAGAGGAGGTGAATACATGTCTTCAGCCTTCATCAATTTTTGCAAAAATCACGGCATTCGAAGACAATTCACATGTGCAGATACTCCTCAACAAAATGCAATAGCTGAAAGGAAGAATGGGACTTTAGCAGACAGTGCTAGAGCAATGCTTAGTGAAAATCATCTTCCGAATCAGTATTGGGCAGAAGCAATAGCTACAGCTAACTATTTGCTTAATCGGCTTCCTACCGAACCGATACAAGGTATGACTCCTTATGAAGCATTCACTAGACACAAGCCACGCATTGGGCATCTCCGCATTTTTGGTTGCATAGCATATGCTCACATACATGATGATCATCGCAGGAAATTGGATGCGAAGTCATGCAAATGCATCATGGTTGGCTACAGTGAAGAAAGCAAAGCATACAAATTGTATGATCCCATCAACCGCAAAGTCATTATCTCCAGAAATGTAATCTTCGATGAGGAATCAGAATGGAAAACCTCACCTACACAGGAGATAGAAGCATCGACTTCACAGTCATCTACAGAACAGGTTGATGAAGAAGAGCAAGAATTGCCAGCAACACCCCAAGCAGCGCCACAACAGCTCAGACGGTCTACTAGGGAAAGCAGACCACCAGCCAGATTGACATATGCTCAGAAAGGCAAAGCAATTCAGGTGGAAACCACCAACTATGCTCTTATGACTACCATCATGGCTACAGAAGAGCCAGTGTACTTCGAAGACGCAGTAGACAAGCCAGAATGGCAAACTGCAATGAATGAAGAAATGGATGCTTTGTATAAAAATAACACTTGGGAATTATGCGACCTTCCACCAGGAAAGAAGGCCATAGCCAACAAATGGGTATACAAAGTGAAATACAATCCAGATGGCAGTATTCAGAGATACAAAGCCAGATTAGTTGCAAAAGGATTTGCACAACAATATGGCCAAGATTATGATGAGACTTATGCTCCAGTAGCAAAGATGGATTCCATACGATTCTTGATATCACTAGCGACACTCAGTACATGGAATGTGTATCAGCTCGATGTCAAGAATGCATTTCTCAATGGTTATCTAGACGAGGAAGTCTACATGCAACAACCAGCCGGTTATGTTGAACCAGGAAAAGAGAACAAGGTTTGCCATCTCAAGAAAAGTCTCTATGGCTTAAAGCAAGCCCCCAGAAGTTGGTACAGCCGAATTGATAAGTATTTTGCTGATCTGGGATACATGAAGTCCAATGCAGATCATACTCTCTACTACAAAGTTCAAGGGGAAGATATTACTATTGCACTTTTGTACGTAGATGATCTAATTGTGACAGGAAGCAAGGATAGCTTCATCAGAAAACTAAAACAAGACTTATCTGTAGAGTTCGACATGAAAGATCTTGGACTTATGCACTATTGTCTTGGAATTGAGTTCTGGAGAGATTCAGATAGCACATTCATGAGTCAGCTCAAATATGTTGACAATCTCCTGAAGAAGTTTCATATGGCAGATTGCAAGATTGCAGCCACTCCCATGGAACAGAGTTTGAAACTTACTAAAGATTCAGAAAAGCCTACAATCAATGACAAATACTACAGGCAACTCATTGGATCTCTTATATATCTGACAATTACACGGCCAGATATTTGTTATGCAGTAAGCTCACTAGCACAGTTTATGGCAAATCCAAAACAGTCTCACTGGAATGCAGCCAAAAGAGTCTTGAGATACATCAGAGGTACAAGACAATTTGGGATAGAATACAGAGGAAGTCATCCACGGTTGCATGGATACTGTGATAGTGACTATGCTGGAGATCATGAGACCAGGAGATCGACACAAGGATATGCATTTTTCCTTGGTCAAGGTGCTATATCATGGTTGTCAAACAAACAGCCAACTGTTTCTTTGTCTTCGACTGAAGCAGAATATAGAGCACTCACTACAGGTGCATGTGAGGCTATATGGCTCAGAAGACTATTGTCAGAAACAGATTACTTTGATGAGTCAAAGCCAACAACAATATACTGTGATAATCAATCGGCTCAAGCATTGGCCAAAAATCCAGTATATCACTCTAGGACAAAGCACATTGATGTCAGAGAGCACTTCATCAGAGAAAGAGTGTTACTTGGTGACATCACACTGCAGCATTGTGATAGCAAAGAAAATGTTGCAGACATCTTTACCAAACCACTCGGTAAAGAGCTATTCGAGAAACACCGACTAGCTCTTGGTTTGATGCAAAGGAAGGACATTCCCATTAAAGGGGTGTGATGGAATGTAATGCTCAGTCCTTCTTCGATTCCCCAGAATCATCATCTTGAGGGAAGGCCTACTTCATGATGTTGATCTTGAGGGAAGGTGTTGAGAGTTCACGCTCAACATCATGTGATCATGTGTGCATAGCACCATCACGTGATCATATGTGCATAGCACTAACCTTATAGAGTGCTATAAAGGAAAGGGTTAGATTCCCTAACCCTAACCCTAAAAGGGTTTGTATATATTCTATTTTTTCAACTAATTCTCGTGTACAGTTAGTCATTTGTGGTGTGCTCTCTAGCTGTGCCCTCTCTCCTCATCTCCACTCTTCTCCTCTCCCCTCTTCATATTTTGTCATTTTGCTCATCCCATATCAACACTTTCTTGTCCTTCCATGATTCTCGAATGGAAAACTCATCATATTCACATAGAGGTTCAACATTAATGGTATCTGATGTTATATCATTCATTGGTACAACAACTCCATTGACATTGTCCACACAACTCATTGATCATGCTTTCCAATGAACAACGCTACCCAAAGCCTCATAGACTAAGAATGCATCCATTGTAGGAAATGGAAGAAGTGCACTTTCATCCATACAAATATTGATCACCACCGATACATTGTTTTCTCCCAAGGGCACACCTTGGCACATGTCATCATGTGATGTAGAGAATATTCTCGCAATGGCAACAATCTTTCCACTGACAAGCAAGTTGACTTTAACCCCCACTTTCAATGTGGCACCTGCATACATAGCATTTATTATAGTTAAATATTGATATCTGATGGTGTGACTTAAGATGAAAGTGCTTTACAAGATTTCATTGCATGACCAAATCTTCCTAAACCTTGGTGCTTTGAATTTTAGCCAGCAAAATCTGGCTACATGGCTAAATCTTCACAGACCATGCTGCTTTGAAAGGGACATAGCAAGATTTGTCCACACAACCGAATCTCCCGAGATGCTGGTGCTTTCAAGAAGCCATCAAGATTTGGCCACACAACCAAATCTACTTAGACCTTGGTGGTTTGAAAGAAGCCAAATCTCCACATACCTTGCTGCTTTGAAAGAAGCCCACAAGATTTGGCCACACGATCAGATCTCCCTAGAACCTGGTGCTTTGAGAGGAGCCAACAAGATTTGGCCACATGGACAAATCTCCTAAGACATTGGTGCTTTGAAAGAAGGAACAAGATTCGGACACATGGCCAAATCTACTCAGACCTTGGTGCTTTCAAAGAAACTAGCAAGATTTGAATGCACGGCCAAATTCTTCCAGACCTTGGTGACTTCTTTCAAAGCACCCAGAAGATTTGGTTATGGCGTTCTTTCAAACTTGGAGAGATTTGGTCGTGTGGCCAAATCTTATAGGCTTCTTTCAAAGCACTAGGGTATGGGGAGTTTGGCCGTGCAACCAAATCTTGTGTGCTTCTTTCAAATCATCAAGTTCTGGGAGATTTGGCCGTGTAGCCAAATCTTTTCAAAGCATCAAGGTTTGGGGAGATTTGGTCGTGCTGCCAAATATTGCTAGCTTCTTTCAAACCACCAAGGCTTGGGAAGATTTTGCCGTGTTTTAAAAATTGAAAATCCAAATTTTAAAATTCAAATTTGAAATTTCAAGTTTCAAGTTTCAAAATTTGAAATTCAAATCTAGAGATCCTACTTTCAAAAAAATCATACATGCTTTTCAAGATTCATGCTATTACACTTTAAAATCATACTGTTACTTCAAAGCAAACCTGAAGATCTAAAACTATTAAAAAACCAAAACTTTAAATTTCAAATCTAAACAAAGCTTTTAAACCAAGCATAAAAAGTAAAACTATGAGAAGGAAATGAATTCGTCTTCATGGGGGATCAAGTGCTAGGCTCTCACCTTATTCTCTCCCTCCCTAGATCTCAAATGTGCAACTAGGGTGGTTTGAGAGCCTTAAGACAATGTCTTAGATGGGGTAGTTCTTGGAAAACACTCCTTCACCCTTGGTTAGCTAATTGCAAGCAAAAAAGTTCAAAACTATGTCAAAATGAGAGGTCCTGGGAGGCTCCCAATCCCAAATTTATCCTAACAGTGTGCACTTAACTATGTAGGTTTTAAACTTCCATCATCAATTAAACACTCCATAGGTTCCACACTCAATAGTTGGATTAGAAAGAGATTTTTTTTTTTTTTTTTTGGGCTCTGCATGCTTTTTGGGGGATTACTCCTTCCCCCCAACCCTTCCTTTTCCACATTTTCTTCACCTCCCACCCAAATCTACCTCTTGCACCCTTTGGCCATCCCTCTGAACTTATGCAACCGCCATCCTACTCCTGATGCTTCCCTCCTTCCTTCTCTGGCTCTAACCTACTTTTGCGATTCTCCTCTCTTTTGAGATTCTCCTCTCTGTCAAATATCCTGCTTCTCTTGCTTCTGAGGTGCTCCTCTCTGTCAAGAAAATGCTTCTCTCCATCCGTCTCTGGTTGTATCCTACTTTTGTGATGCTCCTCTCTTCTGAGGCACTCCTCTCCGTCCATTTTTGGAAATATCTTACTTCTCTTGTTCTGAGGCACTCCTCTCCATCCATTCCTAGAGCAGGTCTTCTCCCACACTCTTGCAAGTCTTCTCCGTGGCCCCAGTCCCTTTCACTCCTCCCCATCCATTTCTGGAGTAGGACTTCTCCTGGCCTCTTACAAGTCTTCTCCGTGTCTTAGGGCCCTTTCACTTCTCTCCATCCATTTCTAGAGCAGGCCTCCTCTCGGTCTCTTACAAGTCTTCTCCCAAGGCTCTTATGTGTGGGTCAAGCTCTTGGCCTTCATCTGCTTGTAGCTAGCTGGATTGACCTTCACAACACCATTCGGATGCGTACCCTACTCTTCTACTCCCCCAAGCTCTTTTTCTTCTCCCCTTCAGCTCCTCTTCCATTTGCCAGTAAGAAATACAACTCTTGTGATTGCTATAGCTCCTCTCTCCCTCCGTCTGTCCCCTTCTCTCCGTTCCTCCATCTACCCTCCTCTAGCTGCACCTCATCTACCCTCCTCTTAATTCACCTCAGCCAACTACCACATGCAACAAGAGAACTAGTTTTTTGAGGAAATGAATAGATTCACCTGCCCGCTTGAAATCTAAAGAGCACAAGCTCACGAATGACAATGGCTACTCAATCATCCAAGCAAGAAAACAAAACAAATCGAAAGTGTACCTGATTCTTACATGTTCTCCATCCTTTCCATTTTGAAAGACCACGATTTGAAAGCAAGAGTCCTGTAAAGTATGAAATGTGATTGAAAATAACCATTGTACTATGTGATTTGAAAGTAGGAATCTCGAAGTGTGATTTGAAAGTAGGGTCGTTAGTATATGATTTGACTTTCAGATCTTGAAATTTGAATTTTGAATTTTGAAATTTGTATCTAAGATTCAGAATTTCAATTTTGAATTTTGAATTTTGAATTTCAAATTTTAAATTTTGAATCTAAGATTTTGAATTTCGAATTTTGAATTTTTAGATTTAGAATTTGAATTTTGAATTTTAAATGGGGAGATTTGGCCATGCGGCCAAATCTTCCTAGCTTCTTTCAAAACATACAAGATTTGGCTGCACAGCCAAATCTCCCTAAACCTTGGTGATTTGAAAGAAGCTATAACGATTTGGCATCACAACTAAATCTCCCTAAACCTTGCTACTTTGAAAAGATTTGGCCGCATGGCCAGATCTCCCTAGACACTCATGATTAGAAAGAAGCTAGTAAGATTAGGCCGCACAGCCAGGTCTCCCTAAATCCTCATGATTTAAAAGAAGCTAGAAAGATTTGGCATCACAGCCAAATCTCCCCATACCCTACTGCTTTGAAAAGATTTGGCCGCATGGCCAAATCTCCCTAGACCCTTGTGATTAGAAAGAAGATAGCAAGATTTGGCTGCATAGCCAAATCTCCCTAGACCCTCGTGATTAGAAAGAAGATAGCAAGATTTGGCCGCACAACCAAATCTCCCTAAATCCTCATGATTTAAAAGAAGCTAGAAAGATTTGGCATCACAGCCAAATCTCCCCAAATCTAGCTGCTTTGAAAAGATTTGACCACACGGCCAAATCTCCCTAGACCCTCGGGATTATAAAGAAGCTAGCAAGATTTGGTTGCACAGTCAAATCTCCCTAAACCCTCATGATTAAAAGAAATCTAGAAAGATTTGTCATCACAACCAAATCTCCCCAAACCTTAGTGGTTTGAAAAGATTTGGCTGCACGGCCAAGTCTCTGCAAACCCTGGTGCTTTGAGAAGATTTGACCGCATGACCAAATCTCCATAGACCCTTGTGAAAGAAGCTAGCAAGATTTGGCCGCATGGACAAATCTCCCTAGACCTAGGTGATTTAAAAGAAGCTAGAAAGATTTGACCGATTTGAAAGAAGCTAGCAAGATTTGGCTGCACAGCCAAATCTCTCCATACCATAGTGCTTTGAAAGAAGCCCACAAGATTTGGCCACAAGGCCAAATCTCCCCAAACTTTGGTGCTTTGAAAGAAGCCCATAAGATTTGGCCACACATCCAAACCTCCCCTTCTGGTGCTTTAAAAGAATCCCATAAGATTTGGGCACACGGCCAAATCTCCCTAGACCCTGGTGCTTTCCCAAATCTATCACTATCTCTAGTGTCAATTGTTGATTCTATTTGAGATATGTTTATCGATTATGTGTTTTGTCTAACATTAAACATTGTAAAGATGATGTTTATATATTGCTTGGATTTTTTACAGGAAAGACACAAATGTGAAGAAGGTTGAGAAAGTTGTAAGTGGATTTGTAGAAAAAAGCATACCTTGGTACTTTGACATATATAGTATTGAGGGAGCACAGTTGACACGAGTTCACTTATTTGTTTTGTTACCTAAAAAAAATGCATATACTTGTGTTGGATTGGTACATCAAATCACAGAAGATGTGGTTGGAAAAGAGGGAGATATTGGATTATTGATCATTATAAATCAAAATAAGAAATTTCTTTTGGATCCCAGCGATGATTATGAAGTATCTCGTATGAAATTTGATGTAGATGACAACATGTACTCAAGAGACTGGATAAGTGTTGAATCAGTTGTGGAAATGAAATTGACACAATGACAACAATCATTGAATCATATCAAAAAGATTCAGCAACATTAAAGAAGTGCAAGAGTGGGGAAGATAGTGGGGAAGCAACAAAGAAAGGAAAGTCGACTATGGTTCAAGCACCAGGTGGTAGCGGAGAAGGGGCAAAGAAAGGAAATTTAACTATAATTGATGTACCAGAGGAAGGAATGCCTCTAGAGGGTATGCTAGCAGTTGTGGAAAGAAGCAGTGGTAGTGAATTAGAGCCAAGTGGAAAGGTCATAAGAAAAAAAGGGCAAAAGAAACCATCAGGCTTGGTGGAATATGAAAAATACTACCCATTCGGGTTGCATGCAACATTTCCAATTCCAATTGCAAGATGTCAAAAAGCTCCTCCAAGCTATGTATATAGAGGGTTGAACAAAGGGCATGTGGAGAAGCTTGCTACAAACTTCAGTTATAACTCTAGGCCTCTTGTTGCTGTAGCAGATTTAATGCCTTTCAATCCTAAAACAAAGAAACTCCCAGAAAGGGTAGATAAAAAGGATCTAACCAAGTGCCACTACTGGATACTATCTAGACAACATTCAATATATGCTGCTAAAATATTCACATCTAATGATGATAACAGCACGGCCCAAAGAAAGAACTACTATGGCACCTGCCAGGCGAGGATTGTAGTGAATTGTCCCGCACGATCTTGTGTGGAGATATCAAAGATGGCAAATTTGGAGTCTCAAAATATCTTGAGACAATCTCCATACATTGATATACTTAAGCAGGTGAGGGGACAATGGATTCTCTTTAATAGACCCAAGTAAGCACAACAAGGGCTTGCAAAAGGACATCCAAATCATGAGAATTGGGATGTAAGTACAAATTTCAATTATGAATCACCTTTTACAAATCTATTTTCTTAATTATTGCATTCTAATGGATTCATATATTTTGTAGGCTTTCATTAACACTGGCAAGGTAACATTGGGCAATAGCTTTGCCACGAAGGATGTACATATGATCATCACAAGTGATGCCATTTATGATGGTTGGATCTCCATCCTTGAGGATTACATTGCAAGCAAATATTCACAAGATGGAAAATGCTGTAGGCAACCCACAGTCTCAATGTTTAGATGCTTGCGTGGATTGAGTGATGATCAACTTGGTCAAATTCAAAATGACATTAAGGAAGGTAGAGTAGTCATAGCTAAAACAAAGATTGATGCCATGATTCTTGATATTGAAGGACAAGCTATGCAGATCAAGAGAGATGCTGCTCTACAAGAAGAACTTTATATGTTTATATCAGCAGAATGGCCTTCTTTAATGTTAAAAAATTGGGATGAGTGCAGATTACATTTTAAAATTAGTCCATAATTGTATCATCGGATTTGTGGTTGCTCTGACTCATGGTTAAAAGTGAAGCTTCAACAAGCAAGGAAACTCCACCATTGCCTGATGCTGCAAAGGGGTCTCTGAGGTGGATTATGGGACAAAGTGAAGGTGCAAGTCATGGACCGAATTCCACCTAGCCTTGGAGGTTTTATGCAGAATGGATGCAGGATGCAAGGAAAATGGAAAGACTAGGATTTATGAAGACTGGTGATGATACTACACAGACTATTGTGCAGATTGGTAAAATTCCTTTGTCTATGCAGGATGGAAAAAATAAATACCTGTTTGATGTATTTCATGTCCCGAATATCACCAAGAACTTGGTTTCTATTGGTCAAATGGTCGAGCAGGGCTTGAAGGTCAGATTTAATCCTCATGGATACTTTATTGAGGATATGAAAAATAAAGGTCGCTTGATAGCAAGAGGTAAAAAGAAGGGCAAGATGTTTAGATTGGATGCAGAATGCTTGAATTGATTATAGCAATGTTTGCACATGGGACTGGTGTAGTTGCAGATATTGATATCTAGCATAAACGCATTGGTCATGTTAATGTACAACGACTTAAATTAATGCAGGCCCAAAATATTGTTGCAGGATTGCCTAAGCTCAAGGTTGCAGAAATGCATAAGGTATGTGAAACCTGTCAATTTGGAAAACAGGCAAGGAAACCATTTCCTAGACATGTTCAAGAGAGTAAGAGGCCATTGGAATTAATCCGCTCTGATGTTAGACGCCATTACAAAACACTGCAAAATATTCTGTCACTGTAAAAAACACAGCCTTTTCCTCACACGAGCAAATCTGCAAAACTGACGAAAGTGGTATTTGACCACACAGTCACGTCCTAGTGACGATTTTGCATCAACAGGCAATAAGGATGATTCTGTGACTCCCAGTATCTCTGTGCATAGGCATACGATGCAATTTCTGTGGCAACTTTTCACTATGTAATGTCAGTACACCTGTATGAATCCCCAAATCTCCCACTAGCCAATCAAGCCATATAGCCTCCTTGCAACCCTCTGTGGCTAACATACTCAGCCTCTGTGGTAGACAAAGCAACACACTTCTGTGCGTGAGACATCCACGACACTGCACCACCTGCAAAGGTGAACACATAACTAGAAGTGGATCTCCTACTATCCACATGCCCTGCATAGTCTGAATCTGTGTACCCAAGTAAACGCATGTCTCCTCTACCAAAGCAGATGCACATCTCCTTGGTACCCTTCATGTACCTCATGATGCACTTAACTGCCTCCCAATGCCTCTTTCCTGGATTAGCCATATACCGGCTAACAACTCCCACTGCAAATGCAATGTCTGGTCTAGTAGCTATCATAGCATACATAAGACTCCCAACTGCTGATGCATAAGGAACCTTGGCCACCATGGCCCTTTCCTCATCTGATTTGGGACTAGCTGTATGACTCAGTTTCATATATGCAGGCAGAGGAGTACTCACTGCCTTCCCCCCCTCCATATTGAAAGGCTGCAGTACTTTTGTAACATACTCTTTTTGTGAAAGCCAAAGGAGTTTCCTACTCCGATCACGCGTGATGCGCATACCAAGAATATGATCTGCAAGTCCCAAATCCTTCATATCAAAGGCCTCATGCAACTTGGCCTTTAATGCATCTAGCTCATAATGATTCTTGCTAGCCAATATCATCCACATATAGTGCGAGGCAGTCGATAGAGCGAGCGAGGAAAAGCGAGCGGGCCCAAAAAAGCGAGCGAGCTTTTCCACAATTTCCTTATCGAGGTATTCAACATAGCTTTGTGGAAACCACTATTTGGGAAAATTGTCGAAAATAAAACTTATGTCACTATGTGTAACTATACCAATATTGCGAATTATAGTCTACCTTAACTTCCAATTGGAGCCATACTCACATTATGCAACAATAGTATGTGGTTTGAAAGAAACCGAATTTCCACTCCAAAGCGGATTCCATTACTAATACAACAATTCTTTTGCATTTGAAATGGGTCTTATTATCAAACTCCTTCAATAATCAAAACAAATGCGTTGCTTGATATGTTGAACTTAGTAACATAAACATCACTTCACCCATATGTGGGGAAAAAAAACTTTCTGTAGACTTCATAGCATGGGATTGCATCAACACTTATGACATTCAAAATGGTTCTTCTTATTAAAAGTGTTATCAACCATGAAAGAAAATGTTTAAAAATAGTTCACCCATATGTTGAAAAACCCAAGTGTCATTTATGACATTCAAAATTGTTCTTGCAACCATCCTGTAGTTCCTAGAGATTTTGCCCATACTTCCAACCCCTTCCCTTCAACCACTAAGAGGTATCTAATAGTTTTATAGAACACTTGAGATATCATCACCTCCTAATACAAAACCATTATTACTATTTGTAGAACACTTGAGATATCATCACCTCTTAATACAAGACCATTCTTACTATTTGTAGAACACTTGAGATATCATCACTCCTTCCCTTCAGCCACTAAGAGGTACCTAATACTTTTGTAGAACACTTGAACCATTCTTACTATTTGTAGAACACTTGAGATATCATCACCTTTTAATACAAAACCATTCTTACGGTTTGTATAACACTTGAGATATCATCACCTCTTAATATAAGACCATTCTTAGTATTTGTAGATCACTTTAGATATCATCGTCTCTTAATACAAGACCATTCTTACTATTTGAGAGATTAATGGATTAAAGGTTTGAAGCTCATAGGAGACGAAGGAAGAGAAAGTCAGTTTCGACATGAGGACAATAAAACTAATTGGAATATTTTGACTTATGTATTATACCTTTTTGAAGACTATGAATTTAAGTCAGTTTCAACATTAGGATGATAAAACTAATTAGAATACTTTGACTTGTGTATTATATATTTTTGAAGACTATGAATTTTAATGATGAGAGGCATGCACACTACTTAGTAAATACACTAGTACTACTACTAGTCTACGACTATTAAGCCTAGTAGCACCAGTGTGATTTTGAGCCTTGTATCAGCCTTTTGATAATTTTCTTTCATCTTTAGTGCAATAGAAATTATTCCTTCTATCAGAAGAATCTTGCCAAATTTATTCAAAGTGATGATTTTGTAGTCTACAGCCACTATCCTCTGACTCTCAAAAATATATTAATGTGAGCACCCATTTATCTTGTGGAGTGGTTCGCGTCTCTTTCCTTGACAAAAAAGTTACACTACCTTTGATAGTAACTACAAAGATTGCTGCCATAGTGCCGTAGAGTAGCCCCTAGGTTGCACCATCATCCCTTTTTGCTTTTGAGCCATTAAGTTTGATCCACTGATTTTATGTAGAATTATTCTACTATATGTTCACATGTACTTAATAGGATCTTGATATAATCCCTTCCATTGTAAGTACTTTTACTTCAAGTTTCACATATCCTTAACAAACCACTAGGCTTCAACACAAATTCATTCTTATGTTTCAAGCCT